>NW_028145697.1:3197500-3207500 GCF_977016875.1 Pavona decussata
TTCTGCAGTTCTATGAAAAAACTGCTATAAAGAAGCAAGCTTCAGTTGTATTTTTCGATGTAAATTGAATGTTTTCCTTTTTCTTCAGGGAGACTTTCAAAAGGAGGAGGATAACTTATTACCTTCACAGCATGTTGAGCTCGAAACTGACCCTGTGACTGACTTGGTACCAGATATGCAAACGGGAAGCTACAGTGTAATTTGTTTATTTTTTTTTTAATTTCAGCTTGCTTGAATTGAATGATTTGCCTTCACTGATCCATGAAGACTCCAGTTCACACAATGTGCAAGTGTTGTAAATTTTAAACTAAAAACACGCCTGTTATTCCAGGAGATAGCTAAATCTATTGTTTTGCTGGATTATTTATATTGGAGTGTACTTCTCTTGGAGGTCTGGCTGCCTAGAAAGCTTCCTTGACTTGTATAAGTCCCACTGCAATTACTAGACGTGTTATGTTTATACGTGGTATCTGTGTAACATGGTGTTATTATTGTTTTATTGGGAGGGAAATATATAAATATATGAAAATGAGGGAAAGTGAAATGTTGTTGTTGCTAGCTCTCCATAACTTGTGTTTCTTCCTTTATTCTAACATTTGAGACTGAAGTGTTTCTGATGCAACTCTTTCAGGTCAACACTTAATCAGATGTCACAGACAACAGCAAAGCTGCTACTTGACATCTGTGTGCGCCGAGAGGAACACAAGAGCCTATTCTTCCATTGAGGCCCTACCAAGAAGCCCAAGATAGAACCAAACGTTCCATGCGTTCGGAAATTATTGAAACAATAAAGACAGTGGCAATGAAGTATGTACACTTCGAACCTGGACCATCTTTAATGAAACTCATGGAGGACATTGTGCAAAGAAAAAATTGGCAGGAAACATTTGGCTAGTCATTGCTATAACAACCACTTCATGGAAATGAATTTCTTCAAACCTTAGCAAAGGAGTACAAGGCATGTAAGGAAAAAGAATCTACCAAACAAGTCAAGGACAATGCTAAGTTACAGAAAGAGAAACTTTTGATCGGCAATACAAAGGCACAAAGCAAAATTGCTATAATTGGAGATATCATCCTGGATGTAAAAGGGTTGCAGCAGCCAAAAGGCTCGGCAGAATTCGTCACTATGGGGACGAGAAACGAAGATTGCTATCAATTGTGTCCCATAACTACACATACACTTTTCTGCAAAATTTGTTTCAGTGTTCCCCAAATACTATGACGGCAGCGAGTAAGTCCAAAACACTAGAAGAACCGACAAAATTTCTTAATCGTGGTGACATTGCCAGAGCATCATCATGTCGTGGAGTCTTGGTTGATGGCAAAGAAACGGCTGTACGTTATTGGCAAGACTCCCTCAAGAACATTGTACAGCAGTACCTTTTGGAAAACCCCAATGGTGTCAAGAGGACATTTATTTACACACACCTACCACAGAACTTTTGTATGAACACCATGCTTGCGGGACTGGGTAATTTGCGTGACGATTATGGTCATACAAACTTTCATCTGATGTGTGAGCTTTCTCATGAAATTGCCAACCTGGGAGGAGAAGCAACCAACATTGACCCTGCTTCTGTGGCAACGCAATTGAGGAACCACCAGACATTTCTCAAAAGAAAATTCCCAAAGTTAGCAGAAAGGCACTCTTCATGTTTGGAACTTTACCTAACCCATGCTTTTGGTACTTGTTCCAAAGAACACCCCGATAGCCTACATGAAATGACAGAGTTTTATGTGGCTTGTGACAAGCTTACATCATCCCTCCAGGAATCATCCAGTGGGGTTGCAAAAGAAAAGCTTCAAGGAACAGTGAACACCCATTGGGATTATGTCTCCCACTTTTTGCGCACAAAGAATCAAGTGGACTATTACCAATACGTCCTGAAAAACTTGAAGCCTGGTGAGTGTGTTGTAGTAGTTGACTACAAGATGAAGTTGGAATTAGGAAAGCGAACACGGGAGAATCAAATGGACTGGGGTGGGAAGAGGAGCATCTCACTGACTACATCTTGTGTTGTTGGGCTTTCGTGAACTCACTGTCAATCAAATTATGAATATATGAATATTATATTCATATATTCATTGAAGGGCTGAGAGCATAACCGACCTATGTCCAATTTTAGCCTGTTTTCCGATTTTACTCGGATTTGTCCGAATTTGTGCATGTGAACTGCAATTCGATTGAAAAACATTGTCCAGTATTTTTTCCGCTGATTTGTGTTTCGTGTTAATGCCATTGAGAATTGTTGCCATCTTGTGAAGAAAGATCGATAACATTATACACACTATGGAAATAATCTTTATATATTCATATATTAGTCTTTATTTTTCTTTTTTTTTTGTTCTTTTTAATTTTCGAGGACTCTTTTGTAAATCACTTATTAGTGAAATTGATTTCCTCAATAAAGATTATTATTATTATTATGGATGACAAAAGGGACAATGCACTAAGAATTAATACTTGTATTCAATATACACTTGTTGTCTTTGAAACACGGCAAACTGCTACCTGCGTGACAGGAATGTCAGAAATGCAAAACAGATACAATACTTCATCAAAACATTTGTCCGCACAATTCTTGGCCACATTTCTTACCGCTAAAGTCATTTTTATGTGTTCGTTGGCACTTTATTACCTTTGACGAAACACGTTTCACAGAGGAAATCTATTTTCAAACATTTCTCACCCCATTACGTACAAATAATTCCAAATTGACTTAGTTTCTTTACTGCGACATGGTTGAGAAATGTTGCCAAAGTGCTACGACACACTTTAGCTGGGATCAAAAAAGGGGTAGAATAGAAGGGGAAAAAAATCTGTTTTTCATTGAGACAAGTTTATCTCGAAACAAGCTATTTCCTTCCCTGCAACATGATTTGAATGGGCGAGAAATGACTGTGAGAAGTGTTACGTATTGAAACAAAGCAAGTTCTATGTAACGCACTGCGTGACTAACGGCTTTATTGGCTTTCAAGAGAGCGGTCTTTGTATGAAGTGCAGTCATTTCCCCTTACGTTTAAGTGAAAAGTTACAACCGCGTTAATGAAATAATGTGACAATGTTGCTTGAGGTTCCTTACGCTACTTGTTGGTTCTATATCCCTGAGGGGAAAACACGAAATTGGAACTAGCATTTGGGTGAAATCACGCTATTAAAGCTATTTGTGCCATACTTACCCTACGGCTACAAAGAGTAACTTTCTTGACTTTGTTAATGGACAAAGCAGAAATACACACCATAGACTTGGCTGCCCACAAGCCGTCACTTAAATTCCAATATTTCCACTTCTCAAATACACACGGTCACCTTACAACAACAACGCGCGGTCCGAGTCCTCTTTTCCATCGCCATGTCGGAAAGTGTGACAAAGCATGACATAACGTGGCAAGAAAACATTACAATTATCATTATTAAGTGAAAGACAATCTTCTTTGAATATTGAGCCTTTGATTGTGAAACAGTGTAATAACATCGGTTTTGGGAGTGTAAGAGCAGAGATGGCGAGATAGAGAACCCGAAGAAATCTGTAATCACAGGGCTCCAAATTGCGCCTGTATCGGGTGCATTTGCGACTAAAGATTTTGCTTTTGCGACTAAAATTTGTCCATTAGTAGCGATTTTGCGACTGTTTTACGGCCCAGCATATAAAGAAATTATATTCAACAGTCTTGTGTCTTACTTGTAACTGGTAGCTGTAATTGTATCCGAAAAATTCGGCGAAATTCAAGTTAGATGTTACGTTACTTAATCTTTGATTTCTTGCTCCATTAAACGCGGTTTATCTAAGAAGTGTATCACGGGCGCACTTTTTTCAGATACTATGTCGTGTAACGCTCATGAAATTTAGACATTCTCAGAAATTTCCATTCTCATTTCCGGTTCCGGTAGTAGAAGGTTGAGCAATATTCCCCTCTTGTTTGCAATAGACCCTTATCACAATGTGTGCAAATGACCAGGAGTTATCCGCTTTTAAGGCTCTTCTTATTAATGAGAATTTAGAAGAGGCAAAGAGGATATTCACCAGTAAGCTCGACGTATTCAGGAACGAGATTAGAACTGCAAGTGACCTTGTTCTTCAAAATCTTCCCCGCGACGACTTCGCCAAGTGTTTGATCCCAGCAGATGTTATCCAGGTCAAAGGTGAATTTTTTTCTGCACTCAAAGCCACACCAAACGGAGACTGCTTGTTTAACTCCAGTTCAATTCTTCTGCACGGGAATGAATCTCTTGCAATATTATTGCGCCTCTTAAGGCCGGTTTACACGCTGCAATTTGTCGGCCCGATCTGTCGGCCCGACAGTGTCGGTGCGCGAATCGTACGTGTATTTTGACACCCAATTTACGGCCGATTTGTGAAAACGAAAATCGGCCCGATTCAGAAAATCTGTTGCAGCGCAGCAGATTTTTGCCGAGTCGCGCCGACACTTTCAAAGAAGCCGTCATGTCAATCAAAGTTTTGAGCAAAGAGCATGCGTACAGAAGCAATCAAAATGGCGGACAGAAAGACTCTGAAGAGGCCACAGTCGCGCAGTTTCCAAGAGAAAGAAATCTCCCTGCTGATAGCGGAATGGATTAAATATCCGTGTCTATATGACAAGGGGAATAAAGATTACCATGACAAGAACAAAAGAGAGATTGCGAGAACGCATATAGCCAAATCACTGAACGAACAACTTGGATATGACGAAGACGACAACACCAAAACAATCACCGGTAAGCCAGAAACTGTAAGCATATGGAAATATTAATTTATTTCTATTCTTGTTGGTGTCGCAGATGCAAAATTTAATCACTTTTTGTGGATGAACTACCGAATTGCAGAGCCTCTTTGTTGACAGACTCATGCCACCGAGCAAGAGCAGAGAATTAAACATGGCGTAAAGTATACCAACGTGAAATACACTGTGGATTCCTCGATCTGACAAGCTTGGTTCCCACTTGGGAAATAAGTGCAAGCTTAAGAATAAAAATTCAGCGTTACTATTCGTGTTTAGGTCGCCTAATGCCTCTGCTTGTCACATAGTTGAATGTCCTTTATCTTCCTTATTTCAGAAGTAGAACCTGGCTTTATGATTCATTAATGTAAGTTGCTTGGTGAAAATAAGTATTATTTTCTGCCAGAAGCTGAATAATTAATTAATTTTGGAACACATATATATTTTTCAGTTTAGTGAAATTTTCGGTTGGGGGGTGGGTGGGGGCATTTTCTTTCAAAAAGCTATGAGAACTACTTCACTGTCAGCATCTCTTCCAGACCAAGTCCAAGCAAAATTTGCCCTTTTAATGATTATCTATTTATTATTTATATTTGGTTTGTTTAGATTATGATGTCCAAAAAAAGATTGAAAATCTTCGTACTTACTTTGGCAAGGAATATGGTAAAGAATGTGAGGTCAAACCAAGTCAGATTCAGGAGCTGTGCAAGCATTCAAGTCGTCATGGCCATGGTATGAATTGCTGAAGTGGCTGAAGGACCATATTAGTCAAAAAGAGAGTATTTCAAACCTGGTAGTCGATCTGGATGCCACCACTGACTCTGACTGCAGTAATTCGTCTGTCGTTACTCCCATCAAAAAGGGGAAAAAAATTAAAGTGAGTGCTGAAGAAAAAATTGTCCAGGCAGCTGAGGCCATTGCAGAAAAATTTCCAACATTGCCCAGTGGAGCTGGGAATGGGAGGATGACCGATGATGAACTTTATGGCCAAATGATTGCACGGAAATTAAGCAATTTACCAGAAGGAGAAGAGAAAGAATCCCTTAAACTTGACATTCAAGTATTAATTAAAAATGCCATGTTTACTAAAGCTTCACAGCAGATTCAGCACCATCAACAGCCTGCTTACCAATTGTATGGTTTCGGTGGTCCTCAACAAACCTACCAAGGATTTTAGGAAACATTATTTTGGCAAAAGAAAGATTACACATTTCATTTGTCATGTTGTAGTTTTGTTCACAATATGTTTTAACAAAGTTAGTAGAGGGGAATAACTATGGTTTTAATGTTAAGCTGTCTCAGTATCCAGACAAAATAACATTCCTATCCAAAGCTGTAAAGTAGCTACACTTTGAACATTGTTCCTATTGTTATTGTTGTTATTATTGTTATCAAATAAATAAATATACCGTTTATTTGCCACATTGCAGAATCAATTGAATTAAAGGGCTATAAATTTACAATCAATAAATAATTGAACTACTACTACTATAGGAATAATAAATATTTAAATAACTATTCACATAATTTTTATTTACTAGCGAATGAAGGAACCTAAACGCTGAGTCCGGCAACAACTCCTATCAGCGTAAACATTATTTCTATTGCCGGCGGCAACAACAGTGCTATTTGCTGTTTATTGGAGCAATGTTGTTAATCAGTAGAACGAAGCCCTCAAATTTACCAGGAAGATAAGAGCTTAATCTTCCTTTTCTCCTAAGGAAATAAATGTCATTTGGAACCTGTTATCCAACCCACCATCTTGTATTGAAGTTCATGCTATGCCTATCAAAAACATGTTCCCAAGATCTCAGCTTTTCAAAAAAAAAATATTTGCAACTTTTTTAATGTTCAACCATAACTTATTTCAGCATTGCTGGTGAAAAGTGTTTACTACTTAGAAATCTCTAAAGCAATACAGAAACAAACTTAAATCTAAAAAAATGACAATATGTTACAAAAGTTACATTCTTCTACTGCCAATGCTAGTAGCATTCCTGCTATTCAAGGTGAGGGCAATGATGAACAAGATATGTAAACAAAACAGATTTTTGTAAACTAGCAATCACAAGTTGGTAGTAACCTCGATAAAAGCTACCCACCATTATTAGATCAGTGGCTAGAAGAGTAGATGTTCTTATTATTGTGCATTCAAGGAAAGGACTGTGTGTCAGAAAAGCCTGTTCCAGGCATCATTCAGATGGCCAGGGAAGCAGTTCAAAAGATAAATATCCAACACGAGAAGAAATTCTAAACAACATGATCATTAGACATGGATTACACTGAATAGGCTCTTTGAAGAAGTTGAAATTTTTTGGGGGGGAGGAGGCTTTCTTGGGCCCCCTTTGTTATGTGACCTTATTGTTTAGCTCACACAATCACACATAATTTTTCAAAAGACTTGTGACTGTGAATGAATGACAAAACCGCAAAATCTTGTTACTAATTTTAACACGATACTTGAGATTAAACACCAACCCTGTTTACTCGAATCTCTCCTAACTCTGATTTGTTTTTGTTTCCCTTGGGAGTTCTAGTTAGCAGGGTTCCATTGCATTTACTTTCTGAAAGATAAGCCCAAAATACATGTACTGTGTGAGAGGAACTTGCAATAAAATCTATTATTCTTCCGCCTTTCTACACAAACTTAGAATTTCTTTGAAAAGACAACTCAAATTATTTAATGTTTTCCTGACTATCAGAGAAATCTTCTTAATTTTTCGTAACATTGTAGTTGTCACAGACCCTTTTTGCACTGTTAGAAAATTAAACTACTAAAGCCTTCCACTGCCAGGGGATAGCACCTGGTCCATTTACATAATAGCAAATTATGTCTCTCATATCTTCAGCATTCTTAGGACTCCTCTCTTTACATTTCAGCAATGATCTGACATTACTGGAATTGCTGCTGCCATTTTCTCTCTATGAACCAGTAATAACATCGCCATTCTCGTTTTCATAATCAATGCTACCTGGGGGACAGTAGGAACGCGAAGATTTGGAAAGCAGCATGTTATGAAGTGCACAACAAGCAAGAACTACTTTGGTTGCCTTATCAGGAGTGAGGCGCATCATTGTGTGAAGAACACCAAATCTAGCAGCCAGTATACCAAATGCGTTTTCACTAACTCTTCTAGCTCGTGATAACCGGTAGTTAAAGATTCTCCTTTCTTCTGACAAATGCCGCTTAGAGTAAGGCTTCATAAGGTGCAGTCCCAGGGGAAATGCATCATCACAAACAAAAAAGTAGTCAATGTTCATATCACTGGTGTCTTCAAAGACAGGATCTGGATTTTGTGGCATTGGTTTTGCTTGAGGAAGATAAATACTGTTCTCCTCTATTGCTTTCCACAGCAAAGTTCTGCGGAATACACCACCATCACTGACGCTTCCCTGGCACCCAACATCCACAAAAAGGAATTGATATTCAGGGCCTACAAATGCCATGAGAACCAAGCTGTAGTAACCTTTGTAGTTGTAATACTCTGATCCACTGTTGCTTGGACAAAGAAGACGAATGTGCTTTCCATCACCGGCACCCAAACAGTTTGGAAACTGCCACCTATCTTGAAATTCCTTGGCAATGTTAAGCCACTCCAGCTCACTTTGTGGGCAGGCTAAATAGTCATCTTTTAGCACAGTATATATGACATTACATACATAGGGAATCATGTTACTCAAGGTACTTTTACTTATTCTAAACTGAAATTCCAAGCTTGAATAGCTTTCTCCAGTGGCTAAAAAGCGAAGTGTAACAGCAAGATATTCCGCTGCAGAAATTGGCTTTCTCATAACTGTGATTTGCTTCTGCAAATAAGGAGTAGTTTGTTCCAACAGTACTTACAATAACAAAAAAAAATAAAATAAATAAATAAATAAATAAATAATAAAAAATAGAGAGGGAACAAGTAAACTGCTGTCAATATGGCTCATATGTCCTTTATATCTTAACTGATTACACTGCAGCAGTTAACGACAAATGTACGTTTGGTCAAAGAATCAAAGCAGACAATCTATTTTAAACAAGACACAAACTGCTGGGGATTATTCTATTTAGCTCTGTCTATTACCATCGCCATAACTGTTTTTCTTACAGTAAAATTACAAGTAGTTGATGTACTTGAACGGTACCTCAAATGTTTCCACATCCATACAAACATACTTTCTGTACGAAAAAGGATCGCTGATCCTCAGTTCTGCCATAAGATGGTGGAAAGCGCCTGCTTCAGTTCGATGCCAATTTTTCACCCAAGCACATCGTTTTTTCCTTCTCCCTCTCTTTTTGATTCTTAATAATGCTGGAGCAAGTAACAGTAATGACGTTGTTGCTGCTGCTGTTGATGAATAAAGCGACCAAACACCGTTGCTCTCGTCAGCCATTTTGTTTTTAGCGTAGCATTCAGTACGCATGCGGATTAAAACACCGCTTTAAAAAAGAACGAGGGCTACTAAACTTCTTCACGTCGGGCCTGACGTCGTGCCTTAGGATCGGGTGTCAAAATACACGGACGATTCGCACTCTGACACTGTCGGGCCGACAGATCGGGCCGACAAATTGTTGCGTGTAAACCGGCCTTTAGTTGCAGGTGAATTATATTTTAACGCGGAGTTTTATAGTGACCATGACGCTTTTAAAGAAACAAACAATTAACACGGATCTTACCTTGGGAACACTGTTTTCAATTGCTTTAACCAAAGAAGCCATGGATAAGTTTTCCGAAACAGGCAGCAGGGTCGAGGCAGTCAAGGCTGAAGCGCTTGTTGCCTGTACCAGATATGAGTGTTCTTCTTTCGTACATTTTTTGGGGCTTGCCTCTGTCGTTTCAAGACCAGTACATTTAGTGTATCCTGACGTGAATTTCCACTATCGGATGCTCATACACAGAAGCCTATATCCAAGATCATCTCCCGCGTCTTTCCAGCCTCTGGTAGATGCAGCGCCCATGTACATCCTCTGGTCAAGAGATGGAAATTTTAACAATACCCCAGGTTCATGGTTTGAACCTAACCATTTCGTTCCTCTCATTAGCGACAAGGAAGAGGTTACAACCTGCCCTACGACCTGCCCTAAAAAACGAGAAATCAAGGACTGCACTGGACAGAAAGCCAAACAACAAGCGACGCTTTCATCCTTTCTCACGGCAAAGCCCACTGGTGAAAGCAGTCAGGCCAGTAAGTCAACTTCTATAGGAAGTCCATCTGGGCAAAAACGAACAGTTGCAGCTGCTAAACTCAGCAAAGAAGTTCAGCCAGATGCCAAGAAATCACCTGCGCCACT
>NW_028145697.1:3212500-3250000 GCF_977016875.1 Pavona decussata
AGCACTTGCTTGTCCATCCTCTTTGCCCGCAGTAAGGCAATGAAGGAAAGCTTATTGTGGGAAACTGAAGAGTGTCTCAGCACAAAAAACCCTTCTTGCACCGAGGTATTACTTTTCCTCATTCAACTTAAAATTGGGCCTTTCATCCAGATCATTTCTTCAAAAGGCGGAATTCAGTATCACATCTGATGGTTTAGGGGAATACTGCAAAATACCCTGCATCTTCCATGTTTACAAGTTTCAGAGCTCTTTGAAAAAGAAGATGTTAAGGCACCGTTCAAAGATAAAAAAAATTGAACTTTGGCCCCATAAGACATAAGTTTCGTAGCTAAGGCCCAGTTCAAAGGCTGTACTTCACGAGCTGAATTGAATTCAATGAATTAAGTTCACGTGGAGTACGACGTCTGAATCAATTCAGAACAGCTGATCTAATTCGGATCAGCTCAGCTGTTTTTTTCTTCCTGGCTCAGCCAGTGATAACTACTGTGGACCGGCTTTGATTCAGATGCCATACTTCACATGAGCGGAATCAAATGCAGAAATTGATTTAAATGCATAATTTTCTTCAGTCATAATATGCTCCAGTGTATTAATTTCAGCTAAATTAACCCTTTGACTCCTGTCAAATACCGCGCGCAAACAAGTCAACTTCCTGTGAGAATTTCGACTTGGAAGGCAAATACGCGAGTAAAAAATAAAAACTATATGCGCAGTAAACACACACACAAGATCGGGTTTCCAAACAATGTTTATTTAAAACACCAATAATTAATTGATCAAAATATCCAAAATCCGGCAAAATCGAATGCCAACCCTTGCGGAAAAACCAAAACATTTCAGTCAAATCAGAAATTATTGCGCTACGGCACGACATTTTGGAAAATAGAAATTCATGTTCCTAAATTTGGCAGCCAAACCAAAGCCAATTACATAGTGAAAGGTGAACCAAATTAATATTATCAAGTCGCTTTATGTACTAATTGTGTATTCTAAGTTTCTAACTTTGCAGAAATGAAGACTTCTTTGAATGTTCAAGGACTCAGGTGCGAAAGAAGACGTTCAGCCATCGGCGTTGTGATATTCTTGGAAGCAACCTACCTTACAGAGCGTGACATCACACTGAAGGCATTTGAAGGAGCTTTCGACCGGATGACCTTTGGGAGTTTTCCTACCTGCTCTCTTACAATTTACACACTCCCGCTTCCTACCCTGAATTTTTTCAATAAAATGTTTGCCAGCATTTGCAGCTGAAAGCGAAAGCGTCTCGATCTTACGGCGCTTTGCGATGCTCGCGCGCGAACAAAAGCCATCAATAAACTGCGTTGCGAAGTTTGTGTGAAATGCGGCTTGCTTTAGCTTACCTTTACCTTGTCCCTGTCGAAAAAAATTGCACAAGACGAAAGCATTACAAATAGAAAGATCGATCAAGCACCAAAACAAATACTTATACCACTTATAAAACGAACGCCCTATGGTGTAATACTTACGCATTTGATCAGCAAGATCAACACCGCCCATGTTCGAATTGTACAAAACCACAACAGGGGGTTTCCGGATCTGCTTATCGTGGCGCTGGGTCACAACATCTGCATCCAAAGGGTTTACATTTGTACTAATTAAACTTACATCTCGCTTGTCATGCCACTAAGTAAAAAGGATGTTCTGCTTTTGGCTAACAACTCTCTGGCCTGGGTGAGCTTTTGCTGCGCGCAAGGGGGCAATTCTTTCCAATTTGTTCTTACCGTTGCACAAGCGTAGGTGTTCTGAGCTTCCAAATGTCTAAGTAATTTGACTGAACTAAAGAAATTATCAAAAAATACGTGATGATGTTTATTCATAAAAGGTGTAAGCATTTTAAATACAACATCATAACCTAAACCATGGATTCCTCGTTGGCCCTCTTCTTTACCGAGGTAAACATCGAAGTTCAAAACATACCCATTGCTGGAATCGGCGGCCATCCACATCTTGATGCCGTACTTCGTGGGCTTCACGGGCATATATTGACAAAACGACAACCTACCTCGATAACCTGTCATGCCCTCATCGACTGAGATGTTCTTAGATGGTTTAAAATTAGTCTGACATTTCTGGCGAATGCGATCGAAAACACCACGTACCTTGTAAAGATGATCAAATCCTGGCGTTCCACGTGCAGGCTCAACGGAAGAATCACTAAAATGTAAGTACTGACTAATTTCTTCATACCTGTTTTTAGTCATGATCTTCATAATACCTCGATTTCCGAAAAAATCATTTGAAGACCAGTACAAACCAATACTAGGCAGTTTCACCATACCCATAACAATATTCACAGCAATAAAAGCTTTCAATTCGGGGCACGTAACAGGGACATAATTCGCAAGACGAGCAAGGGAATTTGCGAGCTTTTGCTGCGCGTAGCGATTAGCTTCTAACACATTCAAATCCCACAAATCATCATCAATAAAAGCTGAAACAAAATCTATCTCCTTTGGGTTCTCGGGTAACGGAAAATTGATACCGATGGCTGAATTGAAAGCGGGACGAACAACACGGCGAAGCTGATAGGTCCAGGGCAAATCTTCCTCATCTTGGTCGTCTTCGTCTTCTTCGGCAGCGGCAGCGGTAGGTCTTCCATCTTCTTGGTTTCCTTCGTTGACCAAACCTTCGAGATTTACGTGGGAGTCATCTGAGCCATCTGAGTCTTCGTCTCCATCAACAGAAAAGCCATCGAATGAACTTTCGTCACCTGAGTCCTCCAACAAGTCATTGAAATCTGAGTCGATCTCTGCGTCATCGGCCATTGTTTTCTCCACGCGCGATCAAACAAAGCGACAAAGAATTAGCACGTGGAGAGAGCCTTTTTATAGCTGTCAAAAATGCACAAAAGACGGATTTTGATTGGTTTATTTCCTGTCTTAGTTGCTATGACAATAAATAAAGACAAAAACATCCCCTGGAGGAGAGGGGAGCAGTTTTGTACTAGGCGTTACTTGCGGCCGGTTTTGGCCGGTGTAGGAAGTTCGGATGTCGCGCGCGCGGCCGGTTTTGGCCGGTGTAGGAGTCAATGGGTTAAGTCTGACATCTGAATCAATTCAGCCGGGATTAGTAATTTGGGTCGATCTAAGTTAGAATTAAAATCGGCTTATGTGAAGTACGGTGTCTGAACTGGGCCTAAAATAAGAATTTATTTATACCTTTCGTTTGAGGCCTTTCAATTTCCTTCTTTCGGTCGAGTAGACTTTACAACTTTCAATAAAGTTATCTCTGAGCACTTTTCGTCTTTGAGCTAATTCCCCCAGAGGAAATTTGTCTCTCGAAATTGCTTTAGTGCTTCTCATTCTCTGGCGACCTTTCCTTGCCATTTTACGTCGGATCTTTCCTCACACAGACTTGTGCCAGTAAACAACTACCCTTGACAACTTCCTGGAAGGCTGTGCCAAATGATACTTGAATGATCGTCCACTCTCTAAGGTGTATTTCTTTACCACGGCTCGGGAAAGTTGCAAAATTTCGTTAATAATATATGTTGCTTGGGAGCCACTTGTATCTCGATGTATCATCTGCATTAGCCACAGCCGGTCCTAAAATTTGTCGCGTCTACAAACAAAAATTCCAAAGTAAATCGCCACATCAAAGATACAATGCCAGTCTGAGGTACCCATGGTTTTACTTTTTTAAAAAGGGTTGTATAATATTTATAAACTCAAATTTCCCTCTTTTACCCCGCTTACGCCCTAACTTCACATCTAGAAATTAAAAACTCAATATTGAAGCTGTTACTTACCTTGGAGACTCCAAAAACATATGAAATTAAAGCTCTGACACTGCTCTTTCAAAATTGCTCCTCGTGGTGTATAATTTATGTCTGGCTATCCCAGAAATCAAAGCAAAACTCTAAATATTTAGGAATAAATTTGAAAGAAATTAACTTTCGCGCGGCCGCCATATTGGATAGAAAGTCCGCTGGCTGAAATGGCCCAAATCCTGAGCCACTCAGCCCGGCGTGAGGTCTTATCAACCTACAAAAGAAGAATGGATTAGAGATATCGTCCACTTATGCCAACGATAAATCTTGCGCTGAAATGGTTTCTGTCCTCGGAAAGGTTTTTAAAAAAAGAACGACTGCTGAGATAAACCAAAGTAAATACATCAGCATGATGGCAGATAGAGCCATGGATGCAGGCGGCCTTGAAAACGAAACTGTTTTCTGTCAATATCTTCAAGATGGCCGTCCAGTTAATCGGTTGATTGGACACAAGGCTGTCGAACATGCACATGCGGAAGGTAGGTAAAATAAATAACAAACTCAAATAGGCATGGTGATGAATTCAGGCAGTCTGCTAGCCAAGTTTAACACTAAAGACTACAAACCGAGTATCTGGAGTTAAACATTACTCTACAGTTTTACTTGTATTGTTAAGTCAATACATTGGCTTTAAAAAAGTAAAAATTCCAGTTCTTAAAAGTGTAGTTCTTAAAAGTCTGCTTTCTTCAAAAGTCAGGATGTTAAAAAAAATAACTTAAAAAAAAAAAACGCAGAAACGTCACGGCAATTGGTGTGTTCCAGTAGGTGGTCGAATATCATGAAAAGCTCGTTTCTATCCCGTAAGGTAATTGATAATTATCAGTGATGTGGTCCCACAGGATTATTTAGTCAGTGCAATAATTATAATATTATCGGTAAGAGTACATTTAAGTTTTCAACTTCCATACTCTCACACCCACTAGAAGACGTCGGCCGTTATACACTGATGTATTAACTCGGACGGTTCGTTCTTTTCTTGTCTTTGGTGTATCAGCTAAATAATAAGCTCGGCAAGGCCTATATGTAATTTTCTGTTATTTTTAGGACTAAAGGATGCTATCTGTGCTACGTTCAAAGAAGCTGACGTGAACTGGGAGCAAAAACTCGTTGCTTTTGGTGCGGACGGTGCATCGGTAAACCTAGGCAAGAAAGCGGGGCTTGCTGCTCTCCTGCGAAAAGAATTGCCCTTTCTTGTGGACTTCCACTGTTTGCCTCATCGGCTCGAACTCGCTCTTTTGGAACTTCAGAAAAGCTGTAAATCGGTGGATGATGTTTACAACGTGCTCAATTTAATCTGGAAAACATACCACTACAGCGCTAAGAGTGTCCGTGCTTTAAAATCCATTGCCGATGAGCTACAAATCAACATACTGAAGCCAACGCAAGTGAGAGGCACTCGCTGGCTTCCACACGTTAGCCGGGCCCTTAACGTGTTTGTGGGATCTGCCGAGTCTATTTCTGTGTCTCAGGCCGGTCAGTATTCCGCCGTGTTAATGCACATGGAAGATCTTGGCGTTAATTCAAAGGTTGCTGATATTCAGGGTCAAGCACGATATGTTGTTGAAAAAATGAAAGATGTTCATTTCGCTGCATTTTGCCATTTCTTAGCCGATTTATTTGCTATTTTAAGTCGACTAAGTTTACAGATGCAGCGGAATGACATTATTCTTCCGACTGCCGTATCTAATCTGAAGGAAACCAAGCTGCGCGTTGAATGCCTCACCAGTCGTCCTGTTCCAGATGGCCATTTGGAAAACTTTCTAAAGAAGGTGAACGAGAGCCAGTCATTCCAGGGTGTGGTTCTCAGAGGCACGCTTGAGGGAAAAACTACACGTGGGGGGAGTACGACAGGCAGCCTTCAGTCTGGAATTGACACTGCAGTGAATCTCTGCATTAAAAGCCTAAGCGAGAGGTTTGACATTTTGCTACAAGCAACTGAGTGTCAACGACCCATTAAAACACCAACAACTGTTTATGGCCCCAAGGAGGTTGTCAGAGATATGCTGGTCTTCAATGTGGATGTCTGGCCTACACGCAGCAGTGACCTAATGGACTATGGGAGGGAGGAGATCCAACGCCTGACCAGCTGGTTCAAAGTGCCCTTAGAAAGATCAGGCTGTGATGTCCAGAACATCCACGACCAGTGGGTTTCCCTGAAGATCTCAGTAAACAGCCAATTTTGCAAGATGGATTACGCCGCCCTTTGGGAAACCTTGTTGACCACATTGCCATACAAGGAGGACTTCGCAGATGTTTTACATCTAGTGGAGATTCTTCTTGTACTGCCAATTTCGGCAGCACAATGTGAACGAGCTGTGTCATCGCAGAATTGGATCAAATCCAGTACCCGAGCAACCCTTAACGTGGCAGTATTAGAGGACTTGATCCGTCTGTCTTCCGAGGGCCCACCTGTGGCTGACTTTGACCCAGCTCCTGCAGTTAACCGTTGGTTTGAACGGGACAAATCAAAGGGAGAACGCTCAAGGAGACCTCACTTTTCGGTGAAAAAGTCGTGACAAACTGTGAAACTGAACACAAAAATCTTGCTGTCAGGTTTACTAAAAGGCACTTTGCCAGTTTAGAATACGAGACGGCTCAATTGTTTGGGATATCGCGAACGACGCCGGCTTTACCACCTTGCAAACCCCGCATTCGTGCGCGATAGTCATACCCTAAACAAGGTTAAATTGCACTTGATCGCATTTACATTAAATGCTTGTGGCATTGTTATTATTTACATGACTATGTAATCATTTTTTAAGGACGGTGCCTACTAAACAGAGGTATTTTTTGCGGTTTGTGACCATGCGACAAAAGCAGATTTTAGCAAGAGCTATTGGATATCCAAAAATAATGGGGGTAACCACGCATTTCTCAGAGATAATTAAGCAACAATAATTTAAAAAAAAAACAGTAAAATACAATGCAATGTATGGTGGTTTTTTTTCCATGTTCAAACTTTATAATCTCTGAAAAATAAATGGCTACCTCCAATTTTCTTTTTTAGGATACCTGCTGAGTTCTGCTTGCTCCGCATAGTTTTAAACCGTTCAAAAATATCCCTGTATTGGTAGGCAGAGTAGGCACAACCCATAGGAAACCCGAGTATCTCGGGATGCGCAGAACGTATGTGCAGTAAAAAAACTAGGGAACGTTTACTGCATTGTAGTTTGAAATCAAGGGGTGATGCGTCGCACGTGAACAACGAAAAGTACTGAATCTTCCATTTTAAAAGACAAATTTTACCAGCTTGCAAGTTGGTTTTTGTTCTAATGTTTCCTTTATTCAATTTCTAATTCCATAGCTATATAAATGCTATCACGTAAAGTTTCAGTTCATGGTATGAAACGAAAACAAACATGGCGCTGGTTGTTCGGCACATGTCGCAAATTGACAACGGGAAGCGCTGAGTCGTGGTTACTGTAGGAAAATTGATATCCTGACTTTGACAGGTACAAAAACGTTCGCAATATATCTTCATGCTTTAAAATAATTAGTTTTTGTGGAAGGAAGAGTAAGTTCGTCATGTTTGCACCACGAGAGTTTGTAAATATTAAAGCTAAAAAGTTTCGCGCGATTGCGTTGTACATCTTGTAAATATCTGTCTAATTATTTTTATGATATTTTTGGTTTGGGTTAGTTATTTTTGCGACTAAAATTTTCGAACTTGCGACTAAATTTTAGGAATTACTCGCAAATTGCAATTGAGAATTTTTTTTAATTTCGAGCCCTGAATCAGGTAAAAGCAACAGTAAACCAACTTGACAAAAGTGGCACCTCCAATGGCACTTAATCAAATCGAAATGACAGCAACAATTCAGCAATTCTACAAGACAATTGATGCGAAGCTTCAACTATTGAAGTTCACACGTACGCAAACAGACACTGCGATAGAGAATGGAAACTTCACAGCAATGGAAAGGCTACGCAACACCATAGCAAAGAAGGTGGAAGAAGTCCACGACATTAAGGTTAGAATACTAGATTTAAGATTTGAGGCGGGAGAAAAGGAAGAGGAAATCCAACTTTGGAGCACGAAATTAGATGAAGATGTGGGCGTATTTGAAACAACCGTTGTTGATCTTGATGCAAGGGCTAAGCAATCTAAGAGTGCGACGCTTGAAGCCGCAAAGAAAGAAGAAGATTACGCAGCCGAGATCAGAGAACGAAAATATAAAGAGGAAATGCGATTTGAAAAGGAAAAATAAGAGCAAAAGCTGAAGTACGAAAAGTAAATAGAGGATAGCTGGAAAGATCAAAACAAAAAGGATAAATCAATCAACGCCAAATTACCGAAACTTGTAATTACGAAGTTTAAAGGCAGGCATACCGATTGGCTTCGATTTTGGAACCAGTTTAAAGCAGAAATTGATTCGTCCGTTGTATCGCCAATCATGAAGTTCTCATACCTAAAGGAACTAGTGGATCCGAAAGTCAGATCAACAATCGACGCCCTGCCGTTCACCTCTGAGGGCTATTTATGAGCGAAGAATATTTTAACAACCAACTACGGAAAGGAAAGCGAAATCATCAACGTACATGTCACTAACATCATGTTGCTTCCAGTAATCCAGGGCGCCAACCCTAACAAAATTTTGGAGTTCTACGAAACATTGTTAAGAAGAAGACCATGAGTTTATTGCGAAAGTGTAAACCATCAGTCCGTCAACTGCGACAAGGTGATCACACTACAAAAATGCAGAAGAGAGTTGAATAGTAAACAGTTGTGCTTCAACTGCACTGGGACAGATCACAAGGCCCCAGAGTGTTGCTGTTCTGTGTGCTGCAAGTTTTGCAACTGAAGACACCACTCTTCAATTTGCCCCTGAGAAGGTACCTCAACAATCGCCAGAGCCTATTTTGGTAGCTACTGGGAAAGGATCTGTCACTTACCCAGTGGTCGTTGTGAGCGTTGGTGGAATTCATTGCCGTGCACTGTTAGACACTGGTGCTGGGAGCTCCTACGCATCTGAGGCCTTGCTGCACCGCATGGGGAAACAGCCAGTTCGAAGAGAGTTTAAACGCATCGAAATGATGATGCAGGCGGAGCAACAGAGAGATCGAAATTTACGATGTTTTCAGCAGTTTGACGGGAGAATTCCAGCTTCGAACCGAAGTGACTAAGGTGGACTGCGGTACGCTACTCAGTTTGGAAAACCCTCGGTACAAGAATCTGGTAGAACGGTATGATCACCTGAAAGAAGTCACAATGGATGACGTTGACGATAAAGGGGAGCTTCCCGTGCATCTTATCCTCGGAACAAACGAATATACGCAGATATAGACCGAGACCACGCCCAAGATCAGGAAGCCAGGAGAACCCATTGCCGAATTAACAAGATTAGGATGGACCATCATGTCACCTGGAAGTGAATCCGATCTCACACACATGTTCCTGACACAAACCTCTGCAGCTGACTATGAAGCCCTGTGTAGACTTGATGTGTTTGGTCTACAAGACCATCCAGTTGGCAACGAAGATCTTGTCTTCGAAGAATTGAAGGAGCACCTAACAAGAAACCTGGAAGGATGGTACGAAACAGGCCTCCTCTGGAAGGGAAATCACCCACCCCTCCCTAACAACAAACATGGCAGCCTGAAACGACTAGAGAACCTTTTTATCGCAGCGCCTTCAGAGTATGTATCAAACGTGGTTCATCCTCCTTTAATAGCTGACATACGTAATATTGTATTACAATAACACTGGTCTTCATCTGAGTTTCTCAACTGTAATGTCCATGTGAGTACATAATTCCTTCAAACGAATAATTTTTTCTTCAAATTTTGTGGCAATTGCTCTGCTGGTCGTTCTGGCCAGAAAGGATCCAGGGACAACAAGTCCGTTTTCCAGTCTCCTTGATCCAGTCACTTTGACCTGTACATTGTTCTCATGGCGGGCTTTGGGAAATGTGAATAAAAGGAAGGAAAGTTCCATCGGCACATGTCCAACAAGTTTGTTATCAGCTTCAAGGTAAGTCCCAACTGCATATTCATCGTGCTTTTTAGCTTCTTTACGGTCATCTTTCCTGCATGCCAGAGACTCTCCTATGATTGGAGACCACACCGCTTTGTAAACATGATGACCTTGTATAACAGACGAAAATTCTACCTCATAAACAAACATCGAATTCCAAATCAAGTGAGAGCGAGTACGAGCCATAATCGTAAATATTTACCACAGGTAATTTCTGCTCGTGTTGCTTTCCCGCTTCTGTCTCATAATTTATGTCGTTTGCATTGTACTTACGATGAATCATTAACAGCTCCGAGCAGTCACGTACACTTGCAACCCTAAACTCATTCTTACACGTATCCAGCTGCATACAGTGATCACTTTACGCTAAAACATGGAGGCTGATACTTTTCAGTCTGATGCTGGCAAAAAGATCAATTCTTATTCAACAGAATTTAAACTAGAAGCCGTACGGTTTGCCGTTGAATGCAATAGTAACTATAAAGCAGCGAAGAAGTTCAACATAGACTGGAAGAGAATACGAGAGTGGCGAGTAAACCAGAGTAAATTAGAATCTGCTAGTTGAAAGCGAAAGCAACTCGACAGTGCAAGAAGAAAGCCTTTTGATCTGGACATTGAAGAAGTCTTGTTGAAATGGGTCTACGAACGACGCTCTAATGGTTTTCGTGTATCAAGGAAAATGATCAGAAGCAAAGTAAGGTTTCTCCACGAGGAGAAATGCAAGGAAATGGAACTTCCTCTAACATTCACGGCAAGTATTGGGTGGGTACAGAAGTTTATGACCAGACATGGGTTATGTATACGGCCGAAGACAACAGAATCCCAAAAGGATCCGGAAAAACTAATCGACAAACTGATCGCATATGTGTTACAAATGTTATAAATGCAAGGCGCTAACCATCACTCGAAAAAAGAGCCCGCTAAACTTCATTTACAAGCTTGATAATGTAGAGCTCGAGCGTGTGTCTACGGAGAAAGACGTTGGAGTTAGCATCACCAACTCCCTCACCTGGAACACACATATCCATTCCATTACTGCTAAGGCCAACAAGTTACTTGGACTTTTAAAACGCACGTGCCCACTATTAAACGATGTCTCTGCTAGACGCTCACTTTATCTTGCACTCGTGAAATCTCAGTTATCCTACGCGACCCAGGTCTGGTCCCCGGACAAGATTGCATTAAAAACTCAAATTGAAAGGGTTCAAAGGAGGGCCACAAGGTGGATCCTCAAACAACGTGTAGGCGTGATGTCATACAGAGACAGACTTTTAACTTTGAAACTTCTTCCTCTGACATTTGACCGCGAACTCAAAGATCTTGTTTTTTTTTACAAATGTCGGAAAGGTTTTACTGATCTTAATGTTTATGATTTTGTTTCTCCTGTTTCTCACGGCCGAACCAGACTAAGTAATCCTTATAACCTTAAAACTCCTGTATGTAAAACTAGCACTTTTCAGGCCTCTTACTTTAATCGTATTGTTAAGCTCTGGAACTATATCTGTAAATTATCACCCCCTACCAGTTTTTCAACTACTGCTTCCTTCCGCAACTTTGTTACTGAGCACATGTTTCACCTTTTGCAAAATCACTTCGACATATTCTATCCCTGTACCTGGTCAATTGTACGATCCTGCTCCTGCCATCCCTAGTTTTTTTTAGCGTCTTTTGGTTGTTTGTGTTTTAATTATTATTTGTATCATGGGAGGTGCCTCGCATGGGTCCTCGCGTCCCGTTCGCACCTGCCCTTTTGACCTTATCACTTTTCACGTATTTTTTCATTTCTTTCTGGTTGTTTAATTTATTGTATTTAACATGTGTGATGGTCAATAAAGCTGTTAAAAAAAAAAAAAAAAAAAAAAAAAAAACAAGCAAGACAGCTACGTGTAAAGTTCTCCTACAGTGACAGTGACATAATGGCAATGGACGAAACAGCTGTTTGGCAAGACATGCTTTCAAATACAACTGTTGATTCCATCAGCCACAACACGATAGCCATGAAAACAACTGGTCACGAGAAGACAAAGGTTTCAGCGAAAGCAGATGGAACGAAATTGAAGCCTTTTATCGTCTTTCCCGGTGCTAAGAGAGAAACCATACTCAATGAAGAATTCAAGGCTAAATGTGTTGTAGCATCATCTTCTAACGGGTGGAACAATAGTATTTGTTTCCTGAACATCCTTTTTTGTTTCATTCCAGACTTTGCAGCAAATGTAGGAGGAGGAAAACCAGCAGTTATTAAGAATGCTCTACAAAATAAGACAACACTCACAACAAGATTGGAACAAAGGGGAAAGTAAATGAAGGAATATAAGTGTACTAAAGAGATGAATTTCCAGCTATTAAGGGATCATGACAATTATTCTGATCATGAAATCAAATTGTATTAATTACTTAATTTGTAATTGTCTTTCTAATGAACAATTAAGAGCAGTCAGGTTTTAATTTCTAAGGTAAGAGCTGTTTCGTAAACATTATGTATTGTCGGATATTAGACTTGTCTTTTTAACATTCCATTTCTTTTTCATTACATTTAACCTCAACTTAAGCTGAGAATTTGGTGGAGGTAAAACTGCAATCAAACATTGTTATACACTGTAGGACTTTTTCTGTTGTATTTAGCAACACATACAGAACTTGTTTGAAGTAGAAACAAAGGTACATTTTTATAGCTTAATTAACTAAGAAAGTGTTTCAGCTATTGTTACCCGTTGAGAGACAAACATTTTGCACACCAAGTTTATTGACTTCATTGCATTTTATACAGACAAAAAATAAAAGTCAAATCTACTTCTACTATTACCGTGTAAACATGCTTAATATTATAATAGTAGACTGAATGTTTATGGGAGATTTTCATTGTTTACTGTTGTTAGCAAAAGGTTAAATCTTTATTGTGTCTTAATTCAACTAATTTTGCACATCCCGATGTGAAAAATTACCTCATATGACTGTACCTGTACCATCTGAGTAACGGGACAAGACCATACTCCAAGAGCATTAGTATACTTAAAGAACACTTTTGCAGTAGAGTATACTAATCAAATTCAACAACTTATACCTTCTTTCCTTGTGTACTCCAAGTATACTTTTACATGACTTAATAGACTTGAAGTATACAAGAAGTATACTAAAAGTACATTTAGTGCAGTATACTTTAATTACAGATACAGTAGACTTAAAGTATATTATATTTGGGTAAGGGATGTTATCAAGTTCCAACGAACAAGAAAATCGGCTACTAAAGTTGCCTCCAACTCAGTCCTTAACAAGCGAAATCAAATTGCCGTCAAAAAGGTTTGAAAGCCCGCCACAAGCCTTGAGATCCTGTGTCAGATAACTTGATTTACTGTGCTTTCAGGGCCGAAAGAAGAGCATATTACAGAAAATGCATGAAAGCTGGTGTCTCTGAATCAGTACCTTTCACTGATAATTGACAGAATGGATCAGTCAAAGGCTAACCTGATTACGCAAACTGCCTTTCAAAAGTAAGTCAATTTTAAATCGAAAGAAACAATTTGTTCTCTATCATACTAAACCAAACATGCCGTTAACCTATAATTCATTCCTCTTTCTTCTACGTCTGTAGGACGAAACTTACCATTTCCTTAAGACACACATTACCGGGGCCATTACCCATGGAGATGGACAGATTTTCTCATTTATTGATTTGATGAGATGGCCACATGATTCGAACTTGACCTTGAATGTTCTACTCAAGATATTCATGGAATTATCCAAGGTATTGCAGTCAGTGAAGGTTAAAAATGATTTTAACTGCAGATGCTGTTTGTACATTACATAACCATGTAACACTTGATGATCACATAAACTCTGCTATAGCATTCCCACATTTAAGATCCTCACAACGTTTATTTATTTATTCTTTTTATTAATTTTTAGGAAGGGCAGTTGCCTCCATATTTATTTCTTCAAATGGACAACTGTTATCGAGAGTGCAAAAACCGATTTATTCTCGGGTTTTGTGCTCTTTTAGTACAAAAGGGAATATTCAAGGAGGTACATGTGTAAGCATCGCTTCCGCATCCACAATACTAATTTATAAACAAGTTGGTAATTTGAGCACAAAATAATTCATTCCTTTAGGTTGTTGAAAACAGAATGGACGATAATCGGAAAATGGAAGGACATTTTCTTGTAGAAACTATAAAAAAGGGAATTTCTGTAATTATCATGCTTAGTGGTGGGAGTGCAGATTGACAATATCAGTCAAATTCTGTAATACTGCGACGCCTCAGAGATTGTAGATTGTCGTTCCAAGATTTCAATTAGTGTGAAAGAGCTTTGACTTAACATGGTCTATTCTTCTCTGCTGCAGGTCCAATTATCGTTTCTCATGGTTGGACATACCCACAAGGATGTAGACCAAGTATGTACAATGATCATTTTTTTACCTACCACAAAGTATTTGCGAAAATATTAAAATCAACAATTACATGACAGATTTCTCTGCTTGAATCTAAATGGTATCTTTATGATATGATTATTTTTCTGGTAGTTTCCCAGCAGAATTTCCAAGCATCTTAGACGTGAAGACAGCATGACCCTGCCAGGGCTCATACATAACATTGGAAAAGCACACACACCAGCGGCTGAAGTCCATGTGGTAGATTACATGTTCGATATAAAAAAATGGATCAAACCTTGTTTAAATAGCTTAAAGAATCACATTTATCCAAATTTACAAAACGAAATGGGGAAGTTGTGATGAAGTGTAAACAATGGACAAATGATGAATCTTGGCTCCCAGATGGGCCTGACACAAACAAAATGATGGAAGGTGATGCTTTGGTTGATTGCGTCAAAGAATTTAAAAGGTTGACATCAACACAAAGGGAGTGGTGGGCAGAATTTACAAGTAATGAGAGGAAGTATAGAGAAAGGTGGAGTAGTGCCTCTGACGACTATCAAAAAATGCAAAGAAAGGCAAGTGGTACCTAAACAAATAACACCCACACAAACCTCTTAGCAACCTCCAAAGAGACGACTTGGATCAGCAAGAGCGGGAACAAAACCTGGAAAATCTCCTGAACAAGGCAAATCATTGCCCCCAGGTTTGTCAGGAACTGTATTTCTTATCAGACTTATTCACAATACTTGAAAGGTATTGTAGTTTAATTCAGAATTTATTTATTATTTTGCTTCGCCTAATTAAAATACTTCTATGCATAAAAATTATTAGACAGGGAGATCACTATCTTCAACAAACAACAAACACTTCCCAAATGCATGTAGCATAATATCTGGTAAAGTTGTGTGATTAAAAAGTCATTGGATTCATTTTTGAAATAATTTTAAAATTATAGCTATGTATTACAAAAGTGACAGGTGACCGTGCTACAGGTCAATTTCACTTCACAAACCTCAATAAGATATAATAGCGTATTCTCCCCGTTTTCCCGCCAATTCAAGCCATTTCAAAGTCAAATCGAGGCTATAGAGCCTCGCTTCCGTGTTCTCCCCTTTCATTCTCCAAAATGGCTTCGCGCTAGTTCGCTTCCCGCTGCTCGTCGGCTTCAAGAATTCGCTCGAATCCTTCGCAAATTCAGTCATCCTGCTTGGAAAAGCTAATATACAGATGGCAGATAACGAGGAGATTTCTACTGCGGTTTCAGATGAGGCAAACACCCCAGAAAAGAGGGTTAATTCTACGCCTTCAACGGAACGGTCGAAAGGCTCTCAGTTACCTGCTTCACGGAGGCAAAGTCAGGAGTCCTCAAGCAGTTCTAGTAGTTCCAGTGAGTCTGGCTCTTCATCGAGTGAAGACAGTGACTCCAGCAAGTCGGATAGTAGACACACGGCTCACAAGAAGCGTCAAAAACTAGCTGAGCGAGATACTAGAAACAACACCCCGCCGAAGCACGAGGGTGATGAATACGTGCGTTTTGACACGGAAACCAAAGCCTGTCGCAAGCTTGACTTGACAAAGGGCATGGTGAAATACGTGAATGACAAATTCACTACTTATGTGAAAGACAAATCCATTCATGAGACAGTCCTGGATTCCAACCCAGTACCCAGTATCGATTGTCCCAAAACCCCAGCAGTCGATGATTATTTGGACGAGATATTTGAGTCTCTCGGAAAGTCATATGGTCGTGAAAGTGACAACAATCTATCCAAGGTTCAGTCCCGACTCACTAATGTCATGGGACCACTTGGAAAATTATGGCTTACTTTAGAAAACGTTCGCACTGGGGAATCCAGTGAAGATCTCGATTTATTTGACTGCCTTAGGCTGGTGGGACAGTCTGTCTCTCTTCTGGGACAGGCAAAAGTAAGCCTTTCTTATACACGTAGGCTGACAGTCCTCTTTCGCCTCACAGGGGACATGAAGAAAGCCAAAAAACTTCTTACTAAACACGGGACTTCATTAACCAAGTCTCATAAGACTGTTTGGGAAAAAGTCCTACAAGGCTCTCCGTACAGCAACAAAGATTAGGAAATCTACAAAGGAGATTTCACACCATATTACTGGTTCCACTTCCTGGCCTTCCCCTCAGGCCTCCAGAGCCAAAAGGTATTCTAGGCAAGATTCCAGAAGCTCTCAGCCCTTTCGTCGTGGGCCCTCATTTCAGAGCAGAGGTGGGGGCAAGTCTGTCTCGTTCCGAGGAAAGAGCTCTTACAACAAAGGATATCCAAAAGGCAAGTCAGTTAAATTCAGGGTCAAAAGAGAGCACCTGAATCAAAAAGACAAGCTCCAGATTGCAAAAGAATTTCTGGAGACGTCATTACAGATAGTCCCAACAGACATCCAACCAGCTCTACGAGAACTAGGGTTGGACACATCAGTTTTAAGCAGGTCTCTGCCATTGGCAGGGAGACTCCAGATTTTTCAAACCAATTGGAGATTACTGACACAAGATCAGTACATTTTACAAATAGTCACTGGTGTGGTGATTCCCTTTCACCACACCCCCCTCCAGACAAATATGCCCCCTCATATATCTCACAATCAGTCAGAGAAAGAAAACATAGAGCAGGAAATTGCAGCAATGTTGCAAAAAGGGGCAATTCAGGTGGTCTCTCCAATGAAAGGGGAGGTTATCAGTGCAATATTTCTGGTTCCGAAGAAAGACGGGGGGAGCAGACCAGTGATCAACCTCAAGAGGTTGAATTCCCACATAGTGTATCAACACTTCAAAATGGAGGGATTGCACCTCCTCAAACATATAATTCAGGAAAAGGATTTCATGATCAAGATAGATCTCAAAGATGCTTACTTTTGTGTACCCATGAGCCAGCAGCATCAGCCTTTCCTGAGGTTCATTTGGGGGGGCACACGGTATCAGTTCACTTGCCTCCCTTTTGGTCTAGCTCCTACCCCTCTTTACTTCACAAAGCTGTTGAAACCAGTGGTGGCCCTGTTACGCAGACTTGGCCTGAGGATGATTGTCTATCTAGACGATATCATTGTGTTCAATCAGACTCGGGAGCGAATATTGCGGGACAGGGACTCAACCCTCTGGTTACTTCAGAATTTGGGTTTTGTAATCAACTGGAAGAAATCAGTGTTAGATCCTTCACATTGCATGGAGTACCTAGGCTTTGGGATAAATTCAATGGAAATGAACTTATCATTGCCAAAGGAAAAAATGAATCAACTCATCCAGTCTTGCAGAGACCGGATTCGGGAAAAAACTGCCTCCGTCAGAACCCTAGCCAAAATAATTGGGAAACTGACTTCATCAATGCAGGCTGTTCTCCCTGCACCCTTGCATTACCGACACTTGCAAATGTTGCAAGTGAAAGGTCTGCTAGCAGGAAAGAGTTACGAGACAATGGTATCACTCAACCAGAATTGTCAGAATGACCTTCAATGGTGGGTGGATCAGATTTCCACCTGAAATGGTTGGTCAATAATTACTCCAGCCCCCGACCTGGTAATAACGACAGATGCATCACTGCAGGGCTGGGGAGCAGTCTGCCAAGGGGTTCGCACGAGGGGACTTTGGTCTCAGCAGGAATCAAACACCCTTCATATCAATGCATTGGAGCTGAAAGCAGCATTGTTTGCTGTGAGAACTTTCACTGCCAAAGAAAGGCAGTTGCATGTCCACCTGAGAATGGACAACAGGACAGAAGTGGCTTATGTATTGAAAATGGGGGGGACACGATCCTTGGTATTGGTAGGGATAGCCCAGGAATTATGGGGTTATGCTCTGACCAAACAAATTACACTGACAGCAGAATATCTTCCTGGAAAATACAATCACGAGGCAGACTGGGAGTCCAGGCACTTCCAGGACTCGAGCAATTGGAAACTGAATCCCAGCATATTCCAGGCACTAGACCAACTCTGGGGGCCCCTAGAGATAGACCTGTTTGCCGACCGTCTCAATGCTCAACTGATGAACTATGTCAGTTGGTTTCCAGACCCATTTGCCCAGGCAACAGATGCCTTTCAGATTCCTTGGTCGAAACTGAAAGGTTACAGCTTTCCACCTTTCTCAATGATTTGCGGTTGTCTGGCAAAGATCAGGAAAGACCAGGCAACAATAGTTATGATAACACCAACTTGGCATACACAAGCATGGTACCCAGTTCTACTAGAAATGTCTTGCAGACAGCCAGTTCTGCTCCCCCCTCTCGAGAAAATCCTTATGTCTCTCAGTCAACAGCCACACCCCCTTGTTCTACAAGGAAGCTTACAACTAGGGGCTTGGATGGTTTCAGGCAAAACATCCTTGCAAAAGGAGTTTCAGAGCAAACTGCTGAGTTACTCAGCTCCCACTCCTGGCGCAAGGGAACTACGAGGGCTTACAATAGCGCCTGGTCACAGTGGTGTGGCTGGTGTCATCAGAGAGAAATTGATCCATTTTGCTCCACTGTGGCCTCTATAGCTGATTACCTCACAGAAATGTTTAACAAAGGCAGATGCTATCGTACAATTAATAACCACCGCTCAGCAATCTCAGCATTTCACAAGCCCATTGAAGGCTGTAAGGCTGGGCAACATGAGCTGGTTTGCAAAGTATTGAATGCATGTTTCAATGCCAGGCCACCACAACCAAGGTATGTGGTGATGTGGGGTGTTGATAGGGTGCTAGATTATATTTGCACCCTAGGATGTGATGCCAACCTTTCGGACAAACAGTTGACCCTTAAGCTGAGTATGCTGCTTGCCCTTGCTTCAGCAGGCAGATCCTCTGACCTTCGGGCTCTTGATTTAAGATACATGACAGTAAAAGAGAGCTGCATAGTCTTTGAGCTTGGTCGGTTAACAAAATGTAGGAAGAAAGGTCAGTGTCCCCTTAAGTTGACATTCACTGCCTTTGACACTAACCCTGACTTATGTGCTGTCTCAACCATAAATTGTTATTTAGAACGCACTAAAGGATGGCGCTCTGATTGCAATAAAAATCAGCTACTGTTAGGCTATATCAAACCACATAAGGAGGTAGTTCCTTGTACAATTGCTGGGTGGTTAGTACAAATGATGAAAGAATCAGGGCTTGACACCTCCGAGTTTCGAGCTCATTCAACCAGAGGTGCTTCAACCTCTAAGGCCAAAGCTAAAGGGTTCTCATGTCAGGAGATAATGAACATGGCAAAGTGGAAGAAAGAATCCACTTTCAGAAGACACTATTTAAGGGATATTGTCTCTGAGGGGACAGGACAGGATGCCTTCCAGGCCACGGTGCTCCAGGAAGGTTAGATGCTTTGAACATACGCTATTATATCTTATTGAGGTTTGTGAAGTGAAATTGGAAATTTCATCAGTGCGCGAAGCGCACGCATTGAAATTATAATTTCACGAGCAAACCGAAATAAGATATAATAGCGTCCCACCCTGTCCCACCCATTTATGTTCCCTATTAGGGATTTAAGAGACAAAATCTTATTTCGGTTTGCTTCCTCCTTCCAGGTGCTAAGCACAACTAGGATGTGTAGTGACAGTCAAGACCCTTGAAAGAGGCCTAATGGAGACTTACAGTGACTTGATCAATGTTGTAGTTTTTCTTATTCAAACTGCATGTCATGCATTTTTTGATAGTTACCATATTCCACTCTTTGGGAATGTTTGAGCACACGTTTGTACTCCATTATTGTTGCGTTTATCACTTCATTGTTTATTATCAATGTAGTGCATTCGTTTTTCACGTGCAAAGTGGTTACTACATAACAGTAAAGTTATTTTGTTTCCTATCCTACGTCTCAACTCGTCTTCTTCCGCTCCCTTGCGCTCACCGATTTTGGAGAATGAAAGGGGAGAACACGGAAGCGAGGCTCTATAGCCTCGATTTGACTTTGAAATGGCTTGAATTGGCGGGAAAACGGGGAGAATACGCTATTATATCTTATTTCGGTTTGCTCGTGAAATTATAATTTCAATGCGTGCGCTTCGCGCACTGATGAAATTTCCAATTTTAACGGTCACATTACTTGAACTGTTTTACTTAATGTTTCCTTTCTTACAAATTTTCTGTTTTGCTGTTGTAAATCTGAACATGTCATCTCATAACTCATCATGAAGGCTACCTATATTTTCATTGTAAGTGTCCTGATGGCGCACATGCTTATTACGTCAGGCGCAGGAAGGGCTAAGAAGTGTTCTTTTAACTAAAACAAAAGAATTGAATGAAATTAAGAGTGACAATCAAGGTTGGTTGCTTTTGGGACTGAGGCTTATTCATCCCATAAAAATCTTTTTTTCATTTCAAACAAACCTACCACTTTAAGATACAAGACAGAAAATTCCCTTTAAGCCCTGATAGTGCCATACGCAACTCTTGCGTGACTGCATCTTGTTCCCGATAGTGCCATATGGCACTCTGAGACCCATGTGCATTGTAACCAATCAAAAGGGATGTTTTACCGTTGATACGAAGCTTTATTGTTTTTAACCAATAGGAAAGCGTTTAAGCTTTCATTTGATGTGAAATAAGTCACAAGTTTTCACTTGGCATCACTCTTAAAATTTTGATCGAAAATTTATAGCGGTGATGAACGAAGGTGAAGTGAGTGAAGTGTGTTTTTAGGATTCAAAGAGGAAGATTGAGAAGCTGTTGCAGAATGGAGGCAAGCTAGATTTGAAGCTAGACATCAAAGCAACTCAGAGTCAGACATTTCTGTGTGTACTGTTGCAACCAACGATCTCACAGACCTAACAGACTCTGACGAAGAAGAAGAGACATGGAATGAGAACGAAAATCCTGTAGAAGTTGCACCATTTACTGCTGCTACTGGCCCTACTTCTAGCGTTGCAGAGGATGGAACTGTGATTGATTTTTTTTATTTGATGTTCCCAGAAGAACTTATTGGGCATATCATCCTTGAAACGAATCGTTACGCACGGGCAAGTATTGCTACGAAACCAGACCCAGAATGGTTCGACACAAGTCTCACAGAACTGAAAGCCTTCCTTGGACTGCACGTGCTGTTTGGGATAAAGCAGTTGCCTGCCACTGGCCTTTATTGGAGCAGCAATCCTCTTATTGGAGTTACGGCAGTCCAAAAAGTCATGTCAAGAAATCAATTCAATAAATTATTGCAATATCTGCATGTCAATAATAACACGAATCAAGTCCTTCATGAAAATCCTGCACACGAAAAGCTTTTCAAAGTGCAGCCAGGTCTAGATCGCATTGTTGAATGTTGTAAAATGGAAATAAGACCTGCTAAAAATTTGTCTGTCGATAAAGCAATGGTAAAGTTCAAAGGACGTCTTGGAATGAAGCAGTACATGCCGATGAAGCCAGTCAAGCAAGGCATTAAAGTCTGGGAAATAGCCGAAGCATCTAGCGGCTTTGTTTGTGATTTCCAAGTTTATACGGGGAAGAGACAAGATGGCGCAACTGAACACAACTTTGGATATCGTGTTGTTTATGACTTAACTCGAAACATCACGGGGAAAAATCAACATGTGATTTGTGACCATTTTTTCACAAGCATTAAACTTGCAGAAGATCTGCTGCAAGACAACAGTCATCTGTGTGGAACAACGCGAGCAAACAGGAAAGACTTTCCGAAAGAACTTGCAGTAAACAATGCACAAGTGAAACGCTTGAGGCAAGGAGAGTCAATTTTTCGGCGTAAAAACGACCTCATGGCAACTGTGTGGACAGTTGTTCATTTTTGGAGCACGCAAAGCAATCCAGTTGGAAATGAAACAGTCAGCCCCAAACAACGCAATGGGACTGTTATTCCAGTATGAAGTGCCCCTCTTGTAAAGAGCTACAACAAGAACATGGGAGGTGTCGACCTTCATGACCAGATGCGTGGGTATTATGCCATCGGAAATAAGTCAAGGAAATGTTGGCGTTATCTTCTCTGGTTCTGTGACGATGTCAGTGTGGTAAAAGCGTTTATTTTGGAGAGAATGGCCTTGAACCACCGATCAAGAACTCAACTTGACTTCAGAGTTGAACTTGCCAAAGATCTGATCGGCGATTTCAGTAACCGAGCAAGAACTGTAGCTTCTGGTCAAGTAGGAGGCCACTGGCCTTTTCCGTTTGAAAAAGGACGATGCAAACGCTGCCTGAAGCGCAAGCAGAAAACATTTTGTAGAATGGGCTGCCAGCAATGTAACAAGCGTGTTTGTTTGGCATGTTTCCCGAATCATATCGACCACTTGAGCTAATTTATCAAAAGAGCGCGAAATTCAAATCAGGGACTGACATTCAAAGTTTGTTTCATTCGAAAAATCGCTCAAACATTCAGGACTCAACATATTTGACATTTATTTTAATGTATATAGGATAGTTCTTAAAAATGTCAAGTTCTGTTTTGCATTTCATTCAGAAAATAAGTTTTTTTTGCTTTCTTATTTCCATGACATTGTAAATATGAGTGTAAATAGTGCTGTTTTCTTCAATTTTGAAATCTTTAGCTTGCTGTAATTCATTTTATAATTCACCATGTGGTGTGGTATTTGTCTAGAATTAAAGTTTATTTCTTGCTGAACATTTTTTGTCCGAAGAATTTTTTCCTTTGCTTTGTAGTTTTTGAGATATAAGGCATTTCACCAGACATGGTAGAAAAATTGAAATTAGGCCATGTAGTGCAAATTAGGTAACGGGAATAGGGGTGTGGGGCTTAAAGGGTTAAATGCCCTAAAATTTCTTGCTCTGATGATCTTCCTATTGCTAACACTTACACAACATCCGCTTTTTTATCAAGAAACTAAGTACAGAAATGTTATTTGGCCTTGTCACCTTAATACAAAATTTACTGATTTCTCAACTATTCAAACCATCAGACCATTAAAAATTAACATTCTAGCTAATTGAAAGAAAGTATTTCCAGAGATCACAATTGTCCAGCTACAAATTACATTGATTGGTGAGACCTAAAACAACTCATTAATTTATGTTTTTGACATCCCTTTCTTCTTTTAGCTAAAACCGAAGAGTTGTGTAACTTTTGGCACAGGCTTTCCAAAAATATTTATTATTAACGTTTAATACTCCTTTCTAATCTCTTAGAGCTCCAGTCTGTCGTTGAATCTCTGAACCAAACAGTGACACAACTGCAGGATCAGTTTCCTAGTATGTTACTATTCTCATTGGTTAAGTCGCACAATGTGTAATTCGGGGAAAACAAGCACGTGACTGGAATTCATTAACTTCATGTAAAAACTTTTGGTCAATGGTTAGTTTATTTTATGATAAGCTTTATGTACATTGTCCCACCTGTTTTTGATACACTTAAAGCAAAACCATTTAATCTTTCCTTTTTCTATTGAGGTTGCCGTTGAACATTGGGAAAGGATTTAAAACATCTCATTGATTTTTGTTTTTGATATCCCTTTCTTCTTTTAGCTCAAACCGAAGAATTGAATGAACTGAAGAGTGACAATCAAGGTTAGTTGCTTTTGCGATTGAGGCTTATTCATCCCATAGAAATCTTTTTTTCATTTCGAATGAACCTAAAAAACCTACCATTCAAAGATTCAAGACAGAAAATTTTCACCCTTGCCATTCAATCATGCTCAAATGCTTTTCCACACAAATCAAGTTTGTAAAATGCCATCAAATCTCTGCTCATCGGCTATGTTGCACTTAAATGCCCTAAAAATTTCTTGCTCTGATGATCTTCATATTGCTAACAGTTATACAACATCCACTTGTCTGTCGAGAAACAAAGTACAGAAATGTTTTTTGGCCTTGTCACCTCAATACAAAATTTACTGATTTCTCAACTATTCAAACCCTCACACCATTGAAAATAAGCATTCTAACTAATTGAAAGAAAGTATTTCCATTTCCAGAGATCATGGAGGAAAGTGAGCAACAACAAGAAGAGCAGTCACCAAAGAAAAAGTCAAAGAAAACTTCAAGTCAGATGTCTACAAAATAGCAAAAGAAACAACAATTGTGCAAGGCATTAGCGTACAAAACTGATCAAGTGTCCACTATTCACGGTGGAATGAATATTCTAAATAGTTTTCCCATGTTTCAAGCAAACTTTCCTTCGGCATCATCGACCGTAGCCAGTTTCTGTCATTAAAACTGTAACACTATCCTCATCTGTACCATGCCCTGCTGTGCAGCGAAATTTTCAGCCAACTATAACACCACCCTCATCTGTACCCTGCCCTGCAGTGCAGCCAAATATTCAGTCAAATGTTACACCACCCTTATCTGTACCACCTTCATTTGTACCACATCCTACGGTTCAGCCAAATTTTTAACCAACTGCACAACAAACATCTGTACTGTGCCCTACCATGCTCCACGTTCAACCAACTGTAACACCACCCTTATCTGTCCCTCACCACGCCGTGCAGCCAAATGGACAATCAGCTCTTACATCTTTAATGGCAGTAACATCTGGATCCCCGTTGAAAAACACCAAGCAGACAAAATTAATTGCTTTCCAATACAAAATAATTCATTATGTTCTTCCTAATTAAGTTAGTTTGTTCCATGCCAGAAGAACTGAAAATGGCACCTGCCCACACTGAAACTGTGAAAAACAAACTACCTCCCACATGTTGTTCAACTGGTCAAATCGACCGTACTCTGGGATTCTTTCGACAGATGGTGGTACCAAAAATTCAATCAAAATGTCAATATAAACGAACATTTACTTTTATATGGCTGGCACCAAAAAACACTATACAATTCCGTACTCAACTATATAATTCTTACAGCAAAATACCATATTTTCGTTACCAGCATATGCAACAGCTTTTTCGCCTTTGGCAGCTTCCTATTAAGATTGAAAAAGGATCTATGCATTCTATGTGTTCTTATCTGTTGACGCTAGCGCATACATTTTCGACAAGTTAAAAATAAAATTTAAGCCAGGGATAATTTTTAGGTTTTTTTTCCCTCTTTTTACTTAATTTTAAACCTGTTCGATTACCTTGTAACTTGATTTGTCACTCTCAAATTTCTAATTCAACTCTGCATTTTATATTTATCGAGGGTCACCCTAATTAACCATTGTGTAACCTTTTCTGGTGTTACCCTCATTAAATATTGTCTTTATTATTATCGTTATTTTTATTATAATTATTAAAAAAAAATTGCAGGTCAATCAAATCTATTGACACATTCATGTGTGCTTGTGTTCTCATAATGCGTGTTCTTGGTTATACTGTCCACCATGTTAAAATGTGTTTCTTTCCTGTCAAATCATAAGTAAATAAAATTACCCCCCGTTTTTTGCTAAACAAGATTTGATTCATTAAAAAAATGTTGAATATGTAAGAAAATATTTCATACAAGTTTCAATTATCTTCTGTTATTTTATCTTCCAGTGTAAGTAGAGTAGTGTAAAATTTTTTGTATTGTATCTTCTAGCAAGCCCTAGGATTTCACGGCAACGATCGTTTCTGCTACCGTGTTGTTAAAGTGTGCTTAAAATAACGGAACCGAAAAATAGTTTCCCATGTAAATATTCAGCCTTACCGATCAAAATTCACTTGATATGAGTTTTTCCCACTCTGATTCTCAATTAGTAGAGCAATTCGTTGGTTGACTCTGCTTATATATGAAACAAAAACGTTGTTTAGCATCTCTCATCCTGACCGCCATCTTGTATCGTTCCCAAAGTGCATTGCACAGTACTGGTGACCCACGTTTTCCTTTCTCTGTGAGATCAACATGGCTTCGGGCGCCAAAAAGAAGAAAAATGACTCTGTAAGTTTAAAAACATTTAAGAGGTGGTCTTTCAGTGATTTCACCATGGAAACTGACGACGAGGGCCAAATTTCTTTGCTGAAATGCAAGATTTGCAGCGAACATTTCACGTGAGTATGCTTCTTAGTTCGATCTATGAATTACCCAATCTGTTATGCGACTTTTTCAAGCATTTTGTCAATTTCCTTCTCTGTTTTTAATTGAAAGGTTCTTTTGTCTTTCGCCATTACCTTTCTGATTCATCTCACCATATTCAGTAGACATCTTGGAAAATTAAAGGTTATGAAGTTTTCTCAAAACATGACAGTGAATAAATGAAATTGATAAATTGGAAATTACGGCCGGTGATCGTGAATTACTGATCAAGTTTGTCAGGCAAAACTTAAGATAAAATTTCAAAAAGAATATATCTTGTTATGGTGGTCATAACTTTCTGTTTGTTGTGGCTCTTAAAAGAGCCGTTTTTAAAATAGCTAGTCACAAATTCATCGACTTTAGCACTTTCTCGTCCAATTCATCTAAGTCGTTCAGCATGTTTTCAATATTTTCCATCGGTGAATGATAAGTCGCCATTACAGCAGACAAATCTTGCGCTTCTGGTAAAGCTGCATTTGTCTCTTGCAGCTTAACCTCTGTTTCATTGAGTTCTTCCAATAAATTGAGGCGTTCATCACAGATACAGTCGATATTGCACGCTTTCGATCCATAATGGCGATCTCGAAATGAAAGTTTCGCGCTTGAAATTAACAGCTGTACAACATGTTACTAGACTCAGGAGGCGGGTTGAAATTGACATAATTTGTAGAAGGACGTGGAAAGAGGACGTTGCAGAAATTTAACATAGAAAGCAATGTTTAATGGACACTCAGTTTACTCATGAATTCACATTCTGTTGACACTTAAATAGACGTTGAACCTTCCTTTAAAAAAAGTATACACTGATGCTCTGTTTTAAAGTATTTACAAGACGTTTATTGAAATCAACGGTATTAAAAACGGGTTCCCACGAATTTTAACAAAACTGAAAAATAGTTTCAGATGGGTTCCCATGATCTCTAGGCACGGAACCAAAAAATTGTTTTCCATGGGACTTGAAATCCTAGGGCTTGTTCTAGGTATTGTTCAATAAAATCATTTAAAAATGAATCGCCTGCTAACATCCAATTCATTCAGCCTTTCTTATTTCCTTGAAATGGCCAGTAGCTTAGATAAAGATGACTACATCTATGATGTCGACAATTCAACAGAACTCATGGCCTCCACGGAAACCGAAGTCCCTGAATCCCCCTGTGCCCGTCCTAAGAAATCTAAAACGAAGAAAACCTCCACAAAAACAGCAGGTAAATCAGAAGCGGGACCTCCAAGAAACATTCTCCGCCTGTATCATCCCCAGAAACTCTCTTACAAATCGAGAAGCTGAAGAACATCAACCTCAGGATCGAGCTAGAGACTACGAAAGCCCAACTGGAGAGGGCTAAGTTAAAAAGTGCAACTCCAGAGCTACCACAGCTGCCCAAAGTTGCTGAAAAGCCACTTTCCCTGCAGGCCACACTGACCTCTATGCCAGCCACCACTGCCACTCCACTCCACTCCACATCCCAATACTGGATCCACCCTACCAAATAATTACGTCTTCTCCTCAAAAGGTATGATCCTTTATGATTCCGTAGAACTCCCAGGTTTTTTTACTTTTTTAGAATTCTACAAGCAAAGATGTGATCTAAGTAAACAATCCCTGATGACACACCTTCAACTGTTGATGGAGCGTAAATTTACTTACGCTTGGTCAAGTCTGTGTAGCTTTCATTTTAGCAATCACTACCGCAAAAGAACAGAATAGGCTATCATGGTCGAACTGTGAAGCTATTTGTGAGAAATTGTAAACATTCTTCACACACCAAGATCTGCGCACCACTGCCCAGTCATGCTTGTCAGGCAACAACAACAACAGAGTCAAGCCAGCCCGTAATCACCTTTTTAGCTCTATATATACTCCTCTGACCATGCACAGAAGGAAATTTATTGCTGGTGATTATCTACACTACAAAATATAGTTGTTCCATTACAGCCACAACGAATGTCACCAACCACCGATGTCCTGTTTGTGATTCGATTGATCATCTTGTGCTGCATTGTGCAAATGCAGATTCCTCATCCCCACAGTCAGTACTTTATTAGCTCTGTGGATTCCACTCAAGGCTGACTTTCCTTGCAATAGTCTTGCTTACACTGTGAGATCAACTTGGCATTATAATTTTCAAGAACAGACTCAAATATTAACATAAGCATTTAAGTTGGACATTGGACCTATTATCTGACCAATTATTCTGATGCTATTGTGACACTTTTTACAATTGGACTGGGCAATCAATTATACTTAAAGTCAGGTTCCGCATCAACAATTTATAATCACCAACCCGTGCATCGTAACCCCAGCTGCTTCAGGGTTATGTTAAACAAGAAGTCCAATATCATGCTGTAATTGGACTGTTTCAATTGAACCCTTTTAGTGTTGACTGTGTTGTATCTCCTTTGCAATGTGTTCCAAAACGTAACGCCAGCGTCCCATGCATGGATCATGATCTGTTTTCCACCCGGACAGTCAGTTAATGACGGCATTATGCCTGATAAATACCTAAAACCAACCTTTGAATATGGATTTGCCCAGAATGGACAGTCCCACTCAGTTTATTAATCTAAAGGGTCCTGGTAGCCTTTTGTTTTTAAAGGACCTCAAATATGCATACCAGCAAACTCCTGGTTGGGCACAGTCAACAGGATATCCATCAGGTGAGGATGTTTACACTATTTCAACAAATATTATTCGTCAACAGGTTATTTGTCAAGATGATCATTTTAATTTGTTTTATTGCATTGCAATGTATTTAATTATTTGACACAGAATAACAGAATAATAACAGAAGCTCTTCACTGCTACTCTACAATGACAATTTCACAACTCATGAAGCTAACAAAAAACTGCTACAGTCCCTCTCCAGAGCCAGAGTAAGTTGAATTCTTGCATGACGCAAGTGGATGGATTGCACCTCATATAACTATCCACATTCCTTCAACTTTACGAAGAACAACTCAGATAAAGTTGGGATGTAGTAAAAACAATGGCTAAGGATATGATCAGTGGTTGCCTTAAGGTGGGGGTAAACGTGAATTTGAATGGGATTTTTAGAGGTTTGAAGAAGAGATAAAAGAAAGAAAATGATTTTTAAAACACCAACAGACAGTCGATAACCACGCAAGAGCACCCCAGGTTGCTAGTGGACTAACTGGGTATCCGTCTATTAATTATTAACTACAAATTCTAATTTTAAAACCTCACTAAATCTTCAATATTTCTTATTTCTCTTAATTTTACCAATCCTTCAAGAAAAACTATCTCCTCCCAAATATACCCAAAATTCACCTAAAAATTCACAAAACACCCAATAACATTGGTTTCCGTTTTAAGCAGAGAGATTTTGGATTGCTTGAAGCGTGAACGAGATATTTCCATGAAACCGATTTTAATCGGCATGAAAACGGCTTTAAGGTTTACCCCCGCCTTAAGACGGCCCTCTCTGCATTTTAAAATCCATACCTAAAGGTACACCACTGATTATTTGTCCATTTTCTGAATGGCTCCCTTTGGGAGCAGATATGAGGTCAAAATTGGCAAAAGTGCACTTCGTAGGAAAACAGACGAAATTGCATGGTGGAATAGGGTCCTGAAATCAGAGGAAAGCTATCAAAAAAGTGGGAAGCTACCCTTAAAAGCCATCAAAGCTGAAAACTGGCCTTTTTTAACACTTGGAAAACATTTCAGAATGAAATTGAGGGTGCACAATCTGTAGACACCAAAGAGCACCACATGGAAGAACAATTAAACAAGTTATTAAAAGACAAGATCACTTTTACAGAGAAATAAACAAAAGTTATTCATTCATCAACGCTGATGTTTTTGTTTTGTTTTTTTTATTCCCCTATTGCCAAGACCCAATTTTAATATACCAAAACTGATCTATTTATAAATTTCATCAAAATATAAGAATGTATTGACAGATATAGTCTTCCAATACATAAAAAGAAAACGAAAGTAAACAGTAGTCAAGAAGATGTTATCAGTGCAGCTAAGATTTATGGGAAGAGCTCATCAGACAAGGTGTTAACACCATACCAGATTTCAGTGATTGAGGCCGCAGATAAACTGACCCTTGAGAATCCTTCCCCGTTTTGCCAAACGGGTGTCCTGTGAGAGAAAGCTAAAGAGGCAGTAAGAAATGATAGTCGTTTTTCATTTAAGGAAGGGAAATCCTGATCACAATCAGTTGAAGACAAGGAGCCTGTACCATCCAAAAAAGTATAACTCAGAGACATTAAGAAACATACTGCCAAACTTCTGTAAGGTATTGAAGGAAAGCAGCAGCAACTGAAGTTTATTACAGCTCCATCAAAGTAAATCACAGGCATCAAAAGGCTGCGAGATGTGATAGGCTAAAGAAGGAAATGGTGTCATCAAGAAAAGAAGTTTTGATGCCTAGAAATAGCTGAAGTTCTTTCATAGAAAGGAAAAGAACTTCAAGTGGTACAATACAAGGACAAAACCAAGCATTAGTATTACAGTTTCGAATTAAGCTTCTCTTGATGTCTAGAAGAAAGGAACCAGCAGTGCAAGGTCCAATCCCTATATGCCTTCATGGTGGCACCCAAAATCAAAACGAAGCCATCAATGGGCTCATTTGGCAACAGGCAACCAAGAAAACACATGCCAGTACACCAACTGTAGAGCTGGCAACCTTCCTAGCAGTTGGCCACTTCAATGATGGCTCAAAAACACTCTTCACAGTTTTGGAAGCCCTCGGAATTGATCCAGGTTATCACTGCAGGAAAGTCTGTAAGAAGCTGGACCATGACAAAATTCGCCATTCTCGTCGAAAAAGCCAAGAAGAGTCCAAGAAAAGGCGCAGAAAAACTCCGAAACTACAAGAAGGGTTTCACTGAGACACTGGAGGCAAGAGAAGGTCTATCCTATGAAGCAGGAGCCTTCTGATGTGACCGGAAAAGAACTGAACAAATGTTTACACTTTCGTGTCCATTTGTCTCGATATCTGCATTTTGACTGTTTTTCATGCTTAGAAATGTGATTTCTCCAAAACTATAATAGAGAACAGGCTCAAATTTTCATGGTGTTTTTGACATTAACAGAGCTGTGCAATCTACCACTTTGGTGAGATTCCAATTAATAGCTGGGGAGTTATGAGAACTTAATTAGAAGCCATTATGCATATTTTTAGTAATTATTTTACAACATGATAAAACTTGAAATATGTGTAGTGATTAGCTTCGAGTGGTAGGTTGCACAGCTCTGAGTATTGTTGTTTTGCAAGCAAAATCTCAAGGGTGCAGCATTTTTCTTTATTGAGATATCTTCTTTCTTGTAAACCTAGTTTTGAACCAGCTCGAAACGGGTGTGGTCAGTATTTTGGGTGTGGTTCCTCAGGAATGTAAGGTATTCGACCAACGTTCCAAATGTAAAACGTTTGAAGAACGTAGAATATAACTTTTGTGCAGCAGAGGATCTATTGAGTGTGTTAGGGTCCAAATAATTGTTATAAAAATGACCATTTTTTGCCTATCGGGCCACCTTAAATGAATTCAATCAAGCATTGAATTCACCATGAAAATTCTGATCAGATGGTGGACAGAAACAACACATGAGAACAACTGCAACAATATAAAGGTAGACAAATAACACTAAAACTAGTAAGTAATCCAAAGCATGTACTAACCAAATAAAAATGATTGCAGCATTTATCTGATGGAGAGGTTTTAAAGAAAACTCTTAGTTAAAACTATATAATTTAGTGTAACATAACCTCATCCAAACAACCACTTTTACGCACAGATGGTATGAAATAGATCTATTGTATTTGTTACTTTCCATATTAGTTCCCACATCATACTATTGTAATCATGTGGTCTACTCCTTACATTCTTTAATGCAGTCAATCATAAGAATTAGGCGTGTGTGGTGTCACAAGAATCCTCGCGTGTGCAGTCAGTAATCAATGCAGTAGTGATTGCAAACAAATTTTAAGGATTAAAAAAATTTGATCAACTGAAAAGTGACTCTGTTTACTGAGTTTTTTAGGTAGTACAAATCTGAAATGTTGCTATTAACTGCATTTCATTGTTGACATTCTAACAACAAAAGTGTCAGCAAAAACGGCAAAATTTGCATAATTGTGAGTTGATGAGCCACGACTGATTCCACCCTCTTATCTGAGCAGCTATATCATTTTCCTGTATTATTTTGTAAAATACTTCTCATTTTTACACAATGCTTTCAATAGTACTATAAAAACGCTTACAAATTTGACTCCATTTAGAAATTTTCTTCAACTGGTTTGTTGGATAAAACGTGAGGAAGCCATAAAGCACAATAACAGAAAATTAATTTATTCACGTTTCTGTGAATATACGTTTCTGTTTCCCTGGTCAAACAGCACAACTTACAGTTGTTTGTTGTTATCAGAAACGGGATGAAGAAGCAGCATTTAGCTGAGTGCTTTACACCAGATGCGATTGCGGGCCAAGTTAGTGATACAAAGTGTATCCAAGAAGAACTCGATGACATCTTTTTGAAATTGAAGCACTTGGAACTTTCTTCGTTTTTCAAGAACATTCCCTTGAACATAGACAAAGCTCTTCTATTGCTATACTCGCATATGAGTTTTAATGGCGTGTTAATTTTAAGGTTGGCCTCAGACCACATCCCTCGTACTTATAACGCCACAACAAGAGGGACAAGCACGCCAATTCGTTTTTCGTTCATTGCGGACAACATGCATGGGCGTTCAAATCTTGCCAACTAAAGCGAAAACATCGTGCAACTTCTTAGAGCATTATTGCAAGAACTTCCTCACCTCTTCCTTTACGTTAGGAGACTACCTATGGACTCTTACTGGAGAGAGAGACTATAGGTACAACAAATTTATTTCACTGCCAGGTGAATTTTGTTTGAAATGTGAAGAACCCCTTCAAATGCACAATCAACAAACCAAGGCTACTGTTCATGGACCTACGGGCCCACTGCCTGCAAGCAAGATCAGTCATGAGTGCAAAGATTGTAAAAGGACTACGGAATTGGCCACTTTACCCACTTTACGAGAAAGCGTTACGTAGTAACTTTGCAATCAACAGTGTAATCTGGAAATAATAATACCCTTTTTCCATTTATGGTGATTACATTGTACACGTAAACATTTGTTTGATGTCAACAATCCTGAAACTACAAGGTTAATTATTTCCTATGGTTACCATAATTCTCAAGATAAAATTAAATGTTACATCAAATAATCAAATAAGTCAGATGTGGAGCTACATGTACCTTTGTTTTTGGTAGTTGATGTTAAGCAAAGTATCCAGTCAACTTATTGCCCAAGTATAACACTGTTATTTTGTTAGGTGTGGTTGTCATTTTAGTTTTCTCGACACCAGGGATGTTTTTTCTAGGAAATGTATACTCTTATATTTCACTTCAGCTGTCACAGTGCAATCTCCTACACTTGACAGACTATGTTATTTTATCAGCACAATCTAAGACAGGTTTCCTTTGCCTTTTTTACCAGCTAGAGAGGCATTCCAGTTGCTCTGAGTTGTGCCTCGACTTTGCATTGGGTCAGTGTTCATTGGAACACACACATTTGTCACCAGAAATTGACAAATTTCACAGTCTCAGAAAGTCAGTGAAGGAGGCTTTAGAAAAGGTTCCCAGTTCTCACACTCTCTAAGACCTATCAGCAAGTTGAGGCCAACCACAGGCAGTACATTTCGTATCTGATCCGTACAAAGTTTCATGGTGGTTATTACAGATATATCCTTGCCAATCTCTGTCCTGGTGAAATAGTGGTGATCATTGACTACAAGATGAAAGTTGAACTGGGGCTAAGGACAAGAGAAAATCAAAGGGAGTGGTATGGCAAGAGAGGCATTTCTCAGTACGGGTGTTTCTTAAAGGAAAGGTATGATTTTGGTCTTGCAATTTGATTAAAATTTTGCAGCTAAGATCCATGCTTACATGTATTTTCACTATTCACAACACTCGAAAACAAAGTGCGAACTCAAGAACTTCATACAGGCTCCCAAAGGACACAAAATATATTTGTGCGATGGTGAATGCATCCCGAGGGATCATAATAAATAGTGCGAACCTACATTCTCACTCCACTCGTTCTCAGATCAGTGCCGAGGAGGAACATGGAATTCTTATTCTTTCGCCAACAAATTTTCAGCGAGGATGGCCGCTCAGCAAATTCACGTAACACAACAAGTTCAAGAGGTGGTTGCGAATGCAGACGTTCCACCAGCAGTGGCACCCCAGAACGCAGACCCTGAACCTGGTCACAAAGAGAGATTGGAGGTATTTTCTAATTTGTTTCTCATTGCAATATCTTAATGGTGTGTTTTCGGGCTGTAAGATGACCAGCATTTATCTGTGGAATGACTCTTTCAGTGGGAGTTCCTTTAAGGACTCCAAATACTTGCATTTTTGGGCCGTGAAGTGGCCAGTATTTCATTTGTGGAATAACTCTTTTGGCGGGAGTTCGTTTACTCCTGAAGTACTCTTCAGAAAAGAAATGTTCAGTGTAAATCTGACCGTGAAGATCTGAAGTGGGAAATGCATACTGAAGGTTAAAAACTAAAATCTTTGTGAGCAAGTCATCAAAGCTTGGAAACCTTAAGGTGAGCATTAAACAAAGTGAAATAGAATGTTATAGAATGACCAAAAACAACTCAGATCAGCCTAAGCCCAGCATTTTGAGGTTTCGAACTCACAATGCTAAGAGAGATCTTTATGCTGTGTGCAAGCACTTGAGAGGCATTGACCCGGTGAGGACTTGGACGGGACAGAGAAGACAAACAAAAGAAAGACAAACATTGGCATAGTGCATGGTCAATCGACGGCAAACTCTTTATTATGAAACTGAAAATGGTACGCCAATACGAATAAACTGCTTAGAAGACGTTGATAAGTAGTAATGTTACAAAAATTATCCCTCTTTTCAATTTTCAGTTTATTTACATTTACAAATCGGTATTTCTTACCCTCAGATTATATGTTTTTTTTTTTTTTTTTTGCTAATCAGCTTAATAGGCCATTGTACTTATGAATGGAAAATTATTAAGTTGATTGCGGGGGAATAAAGGGATTTGAATAGAGTGTCATAACTTTGTTATGTACCTGTCATCTTTCAGCATCCTTTCAATTTTTGCTGCGCATCATCAGGAGCTTACTATTATTTTTAATCACCCATGTTTATTTTTTCGACATTCTGGATTGCTTTGCACTTTTTTCTTCTTAATTATTGCGATATTTTTCTCATAAGTACGTAAATTATGATCATCCGGGTGAGTGTAGCCCTGAGAAGGACTGTTTGTGGTGACTTTGACTGACGTTTCGACAACCTGAGCGGAAGTCATCTTCAGAGTCAAGTGAATTGTGGAACGTCAGTAGGTGGTATATACGTCTCTGGGCCCAGTTGCTCGAAGCATGGTTAGCGCTAACCCGCGTTAAATACCATAACAACCTATAGGTTTTAATACCTCTTAACCAATGGTTAGCGCTAACCATGCTTCGAGCAACTCAGCCCTGGTTGTTAACCTGATTGGTCAACGAAGTCCAGATGTTATTGGTCGTTTGTCAGTAAGCTGTGATGTTATTGGCTGTGAAGACTGTAAAAAGTGATTGGTGCGTTTCGATCCCTCTTTTCTTTTGTTGTTGAGTGGCGTTTGTTCCAAGTTAGTAAACCAGCTTTCCAGAGTGATTCGTTGATAGTAATTTGTACTGTAGGTAATGCACTTGGCAGAGTCCCAGTCGATTCTGTGGTTTGTTTGTAATTGGTGCTCAGCAATGTGATTGTTGATATCACCATTTCTAGGTGCTCGTTTGTGTTCGTCGTACATTTAAATTTCAACGTACGACTGACTGAACACAAACTGAAATTGAGGCTAAGTTAAGCTCGAAACAATGCGGGTCAGCAGTCTTCCCACACACTGGTCACAGGGGCGACCCGGGAGATCTAGCAGGGACACTCTCTGACGCTTTCATGCAGTTGTTTATGTTACTTTGCTCGCCCAAAGGTCATTCGCTGTTTGCATTTGCTTGGCTGCAGTTAGCTGTTTGTCTGCTGCTGTGATTTTGCTCGATTGTGCTTCTTCGTTTATTTACTCTGTTTTTTTTTTTTTTTTTGGAGTCATGCCTTCTATGTGGACCACGAACAACAGTTTCTCCAATGCGGCTTTTTCTCCAGAGCCTTCGTCTTCCGTGTCGACATCTTCTCTGGCATACACGTCGAGCGCATCCTCACCAACATCTTCGGTTGTGACGCCTTTGGGTGGTGCAAGCGCTGTGGATCCGACCTTTTTGACGGCTGTAGTCGATGCAGTAAAATTGGCTCTGTCGCCTGAGAGCTCCTCGTCATCTTCACTTCCATGTACTGTTCCTGGAGTCGCTGTTTCGTCCGCTACGGCTCTGCCTTTGCCGGTTCCCGGAATTGGGGGCGTTCCCTCCCAAGTTGCCGACTTGGGGAGTACGTGCGACTGCCTTGTTTGCCTCAGGTGCGGGATTTTCATCTCCTTTTGCCTCTGCTGCTCCCACAGCATCCCAAGGTAGGCCTGCATTTGTAGTTCCTTCCTTTGTGACTACGTTTAGTGCGCCGCTTAATTCAATCGCGACTCCCGCGACTGGTACCACTCACTGTTTGTGGCCCGTCCCATTGGGGAACGTCGCCTCCTTGTCCAGCCTTCCATCAGTGCTAAACTATACTAAACCAGCCTTTTGTTGTCGGTCCCGGTTTCTCCCCAATCCCTGCCAAGACTGTGGGCCAAATTCTGGAAGGAAAGTTTGTCGATTTGAACGATTTGCTGTCGGCCAACATATCTCAGGTGGAACCGGAGGGTCAAGTCTTGCTTGACGGGCGCTTACTGTTTACTCCCTCGACCAAAAAGCAGCGTCATCGGGTGGAGGATGTTGTGACGTGGTCCGAAGCCTTCACGACCTATTCCACCCATTGTGGCCTCTCACTTCCCACTGGCACCACTGGCAGAACCTCACGCAGTACAAACTTTTAATTCTCCGAACCTATTGCAGTTCAACGGTTGTGTTTGGCTTGCCTCCGACCAGGCATTCCGTGAGCACGGTGCGGCTGTGAACTTGACGAACTGGTCTTCGATCAATGTTCAACTTTTTAACTTCCATGCTGCGGGGGCGTCAGTGGTTGGCGGACAGGGCTCTCTCACTCACGATGCCACAGACCCTTCTGGTTCGTCCACCTCGCAAATTATTTGCAGGTCGTGGAACTCTGGGCGTTGTTCCCAACCTTCGCAGAAAAAAAAGAAGTTTGGTAAAGTGGTTGTGCAGTTAGCTAGATTGGGTCCATGCAGGAATGTGGTATTGCCAACGTATCTGCGAGCCAAACAGAGTAAACAGCCCGAATTTTGCTACAAGTGCCAGGAGGATGAGGAGACTTTTGACCACGTCATTTTCACAGACGAATGCTCCGTGCATATGGAAAAGCAGGTGAAGATCTGTTTCCACCGCAAGTGGCAGCCACCTAAGTTAAAGGGTC
>NW_028145697.1:3255000-3390000 GCF_977016875.1 Pavona decussata
CAAAAACGCAATTCATAATTGGCTCAGCTACAATGCGGCCACCTCGGGGTTGATGCCACATTTGTGGTAGACTAGTACAAGTTTTATCTGCAGGAATTTCTATTATGCCCAATAGAAACCAATGATTTAGAGTATAAAGAAGCCCCGCGATATGATTGCAATGTCCTAGTTCCCTAATAAAAGTAAAAAGAAAGATCACAAACAAAGTTTTAGGAAGCTAATGATGCAAGTTAAGCGAGTCCTTGTGGAACTGAAAACCAGTCGTACATATCATAATACAAACCCCGCTTTACAGGAACATTTAGCATTTGAAATTTTTGCATCACCGTTGCTGTTAACAACCTCAATTGTCAATGAATGAGGATCTTCGTTCTTTCGTTGACTGCGATGGCAACGTGCTTGCACGATGTACGCCAAATCTCCTTGTCGACTCGGTCGACCCACGTATACATCGTGAATATAATTTTCTACGAAGAACTTGTAGCCTTTTTGACCAATTTCTTTCCTTCCACTGTCTTTTAAATGTTGGTTTATCTGGATATAAGAAAATCGGGGCATGAACACGAGCGTCTTTGTCCAGAAAATGTTGTCGCCGTTGTCTGAGGCGGACGCCATATTGGATTTTTGTTTGCCCATTTCAGACCACGTGGCCAGTAAGCTGAAAACCTCTATTGGGAACAACGAAAGTCAAATCACCTGACAAGATTTTCAAATAACAGTAAGCCTTGTAAAGTGATCGTGAAGAAAAAAAATTAAGAGTCATCTTCACTTATTGGCTGTTTTAGCTGACAGTGTTTTGATTTCAGTTGATATTAATTTTCCTTTTTTCTAAACACCATGCGCTACTTGTAGATATTTCCTAGCAATGGGTTACACAACACACAAGCAAAAACCGTGAAGCTTTGAGTGCAAAATAAGAACATTAGTGAAATAGTAAGAATTCACGCACAAGATGAATGTCAAAACCAGTCACCGCAGTGCAAGACTTTTCTTGAGGCATATTAAAGAGAGGGGGTCATTTGAAAATAACCCCTGTTAAAAAATGTGAAAATGTGACACTCCAGTCGAAGAACTTTTTTGTTTTCTTTGTTTCCTTTACCTTTTTTGCTTATTGTTAGCCATTTAATAATTTAGTTGCTGTACAACGTTTTCATTCCTTTGTAGTAAACAGGCTTTCTTTAAATATAATACCTTTTTGTATTTTTTTTTTTTTTTGTATTTTATGTTGTTACTGTTGTGTTTTTGGTTACTTGTGTAATTTCTCTTGTTATTTAGATTACTTATAAAGTTCTCTAAAGACCAAAAAGTTTTAGAGTCATCTTCACTTATTGGCTCTTTTAGCATTATTTGTTTTTAAAACGTAGTAAATTGTTTATTTTCCTTTTTTTCTAAACACCATGTGCCACTTGTAAATATTTCGTAGCAATGGGTTGCTCAATACACAAGTAGAAGTAAAATTCAAGGCTGTGAGCACAAAATATGAAGATTAGTGAAATAGTAAGAACTTTTGCACAAGACAATTGTAAAGCCACAACAGGCACGTTGGTGCAAGACTTTTCTTGAGGCGCTTTCAAGAGAGTGGGTCATTTGAAAATATCTCCTGCCCAGCCAACCTCCTGAAAATGTGACATTCGAGTTGCTGAACTTCATTGACGCCAAGATGGAGAAAAATGATGAACATACGGATCCCAACCTTCACTGAAAGATCTCCCAAAAGTTTTGGGAAGACTTCTCTGAAAGCATGTGAAGAGTCTGCGCAGCAAGCTAGGCTGAGTCTAGACGGGAACACGATATTGCCAACTTATCCACAAACCAAACAGAGCAAAATGCGTGGAATTTTGCTTGAAGTACCAGGAGGATGGGAAGACTTTTGACAACGTCATTTTCACAGACAAATGCTCCATACACAAGTAAAAGCCATGCAAAGATCTGTTTCTACAGCAAGTGGAGCATCCTTAAGTTAAAGGGTAAAGCAGAACATCCATATAAAGTGCATGTCCTGGCTGGGATATCAAAGCAAGGGGAGACAAAGATCCTCAATAGGCAAATCCTTGTTTTGATTCAACGGAGCATGTGCAAGAACCTGGGTGGCAAAAAAAGACAACATGGCGGAAAAGGTCAGTAAATCAGTACCTCACTGAAGCTGCTCTCTGATTGGCAGTTTCCATGAACTGTGTAGCAAGCGTAGCAAAGGCTTTTCATTGGTTAGAATACAATGAAGCTAGTATTAAGTCATGTAGTCGACATTTAGCAAGGACTAAGAAGACATGTTAAGAGGAGGAGCTGTTGGAAGAAAGACCACCGAACTTGTGAAACTTTTTATGCAGTACAACACGTCGGGATTATTACAAGCCAAGGTTTGCTCACAAGCTTAAATGCGTTAAATGTTATCAGAGCCGCTTTAGCCAAGTAATCCACCTATTCTAAAAAGTTGGTCTTGTTTATGTTTGAAACTCTTGTTTTCACACAAAAACACGTGCTCTGCATGCGCAGGCCAATGATTTTTTTCTGTAGGCAATTGGTTAATTGTTTTTCTGTTTTATGTTAGTAATGGCAGAGAAAGAGAAATGGACCAGAATGGGAACTGGGAAATGTCCCAGATGCATGTGGTCTTACTCCACATTCAAGAAACCAGAACATTGTCCCAAATGTCATTTTTTTTTAGTGGGTGGAAAGTACAAACATGTTAATCCATCTCAAAAAGGGAAGAAGCTGGACAATCCAGATGCCGTTGCTGTATGTAAATTTTCCAATAATTCACTCTTCTCGGTAAAGTCACCACAAGAGATGACCGCATGTTTTTTCTGGTGTCAAACAAGGCTGTACGCATTGGAAAGCTATCAGGATTATTGCACCTGGTATATATTGTGCAAATTTTCTAAGGGTAAGAAAAGTATGGCATGTAACACGTGGACCTACAAGTACAACAGTATGATTTGTTACAGGGACATCCGCTGTCCGTAAAGATGGCTTTTATTTTACAGTTTTCTTTTCTGGAAAAGAAATGTTAGTGGTGGGACTATTTTGGAAACTATAGGAAAAGTAGTATTTAAGTATACTGTTCAAAAACTGTAAAACCTGAAATTAAAAAATCCCATTTTTTGATTGCTTCTTCTTCTCCTTCTTCTCAGTTTTTGGTATACCAGATACCACTGCTGAAACTGGCTTTGTACATGTTAAAAGAATGAATGGTTTATTCATGTGCTCTGTGAAGCACTGCCGTGTACTGAGTGGTGGTAAACAACTGAAGACGCGCCATGTTTGTTTGCATGTGCACTTGTTGTCATGCTGTCTTGGTTTGTGGACAGCCCCACTAACAGCAAGTGCTACAGTGACTCAAAGTTGTTTGGTAATAAACTCAGCCAGCAGCTCTACTGTAACCACATCCACCTTGACAAGCTTCTCACCAACAAGCTCCACCTCAACAGTTAATTCTTCCATCACCAGTGTACCAACATCTGAAACCTCTTTTGCGTCAAGAACCTCTACAATTAAGCTTAATTTAGCCACCCGCTTTCCATATCATATTCCCTTGCAGGTTATCAGGGCATAGATGGTGAATGGCCAAAGCAGTTCATTGCTGCAGATGTTGTTTGTCGGCTGTGTGATTCAGACTTTCACCCCCCTAGGTGCCACCCAGGCTCACAAGGCAAAGCAGTCCTCATCACCAACAGCAATCCCTTTCTATCTGTAGAAGTAAAAGCTAAGAACTGCCAAAAGGCAGATGGCCAGGCGATGCATCAACCTCAAGTTTATGATTTAGGTGTGCATGGTTAAAGTGTGTTGTCTGTATATTTGAAATTATCAAGAGTAGTATTAATAAGAACTTAATTAATTAACAGCCAATGTTTATGTGAGAAATACCATGTCTGTTAAATTACAAACACCCATAAAAATTACAACAATGTAAAGAATAGAAACTATAAAGTATGAGTCATTTCAAAAGAATACCCTGTTTAGGCCTATAATATTATAATTTCCTTTCTGTGGACAAATTGCCCATAGGTTATTTAATTTTTATTTGGAGAAAGGTAGTGAAAATTTTAAATGAAAGGTGTTAATAATCTTGAAGATGTACATGATTGCATATTTGATTTTTAATAGCTAGTTTGTTCTCTTAGTACCAGAGATAGTGTAAGTTACATGTATTTTAAATTGCATGTTGCTGTTTGTTTTACAAATTGCAGTTACCAGTCAGACTTCGCATGTGAAGTTTTTAAATACTGTAGCATCTACAAGTTTAGGTGGATTTAATGCAGGAGACAAGGTGCTGATTGCTCTAGATACTTTTCTTGAATGGCGAGAGTTCTTCAAAAAAGGGGTTCCACTGTCAACGCTTATAGAGTGCATACTTAATTCATTGCTGCTCACTGTGCCCGAGGTTTGTGCTTCATAATTTCTAGTGGTTTTCCATCTTAATATATTGGTAAACATATACACTGTATGTAATGGTATGTGATAAATTGAGAAATTGTTTATTAAACAGCAAGTGGTATAATAATATTATACCATCTTTATCTTCCTAAATACATAACTCTTGGATTTAGTGGTTTCTGCTTGTGAGAATTGGGAACCACTGTAAATATATACATATATCATTGTGGATTAAAATCATGGGTCCAGACCCCTGTATAATAAATCGCAAACAGTGGTAAATAAAATTGTTTGTACCAACATGTATTATTCAATTTAAACTCCTCAATTATTTAAAGTACAAATTCTAATTAAATTAATTTTTAGAAACACACTTATACAGTAGGGTTAACTTTGTTAACTTCCTTGTGTGTACCTGCAGGATAGTGTACCAAATCAGAACTCAATTGATTACTTGGCTGATGTCCTGTATAATGCATTTTACTGCTTTGAAGCACTGACACTTCGCAACTTGGATGATGTTGTTTGTGGACTGTGTAGTACTGTTGGGATGGTATATTTTGGCGATGGAAATGCAAAAAACTGCTGCAGTGTCTCTGGGGTTAGTACAATGTTATTCTTTCAATGTGAATTTTGTCATTCTGAGTTGTAAAAAAAATTAATATTAAAGATCAAAGAAATATATAATTTATTCTTGTGCAAATTAACCATGAGATGGCAATGTAATGCCAGATTGTTAAAATTCTGTAGTGAGTTGCTTCTGTTGGTTTAATTTTTTTATATCAATTTATTCTCATATGCCACAGGTTGACTATAGGCCAGATGCCAATACAACTTTGTCAACCCTGGAAGATGTCCTTGGGTGCAAAACATCTCATTTTGTGGAGGGTTCCACATACACAAAAGCAGACCACAAAATGTCAATCAACATTTCAGAAATTCCCCCTTTCATTGCACCCTGTCAGTGCTCCAATGAAGTATTTCACACAGAAGTGTCCAAGAAGAGTGTTTATTTGACATCAAAGGAAAGGAGTAGTGAAGTAGAAGGTTAGTAGCCTAGAAACAATCTTGATACTCTTTGTGTACTCCTGAAATAATCAATTTTTACATTTGCTATGGTTTTGCTTTACTTCACTCTGATTGGCCAGCAAACCTTGCATCACTTTTCCAACAAATGAAAACCAAAACCAACGGCTTCTTGCATGTGCTCACTTTTCTGCATTTTGCATCGATTGCGTGTGATAGCTTTGTACTCTGATTGGCTCATTAAGCTGTTTGCATCTGCGGTGATTGGCCAGAGTACTAATTCATTGCTTTGTTTTGGTTTTATGAGACTCAATTGAAAACTGCTTTGAGGGTTTGGTAACACAATGCAAACGCCTAAATGATAATAACAACACACAACAAGACATGATTGCCTTGCTTTGCGTTGTTTTTTTAATTTGCCCCGACACCCTTGCCTTTGCAGGTGTTATTAAAATAATTATCAATTGCAAAACATTGCCTTCACAGAAAATTGTTTCTTTGTTTTTATTTTTTATTTTTGTGGATAAAAGGGGCATCCATACATCTACTTCATTGTGTTTTTAGGTGACCCAGCAATGCTGCACCTTCTTCTTCAATAACAGAAGGTTCAAATGGAAAATATCCAGAATTTGTCAGCGGAAGCATTCAAGGAAATTTGCAAAGAATGCTCCATTTCTACCAACCAGCCGTCCATTGTAAGTGTTAACTTTCCCAATTTTTGCCAAAATAAAAATTAGCTGGATCTTTTTAATATTATTTTCGAAAATAGTTCACCTAAAGGGTCTTTTGGGGCAAATAAAAAGAAATTCAAATTTTTCCCTCTGTCGCCAGATTCTCGAAAGTTAGTCACAACGGCTCTTACATTTTTTGGTATGTTCACTATCCCAAAACAGCATGTTTGACTGATTTAAAAGTATTAATGAATCTCTAAGTTGTTTAATGTAGCTTTGATGAGTTATTTATGCAAAACAATAAATGCACTTGCCTTTCCAGTAACCCATTGAATCAATATCCAGAGGCAAGCAAAATGCACAATAATCTGTGAAATAATAATATGATCACTTTGATACAAATTAGAGGATTGCTTAAATAAACGTGTTGTAGTTTAAATTAAAAATAATAATAAATTACACTGAAACAATTTATTTATTTATTTATTTATTTATTTATTTATTTATTTATTTATTTATTTATTTATTTATTTATTTATTTATTTATTCAATACTTTTACATAAATAGTTTAAATGTAGTTTGGGACTTAATTTTTTTTCAAATGAAAACAAATTAAGGACGGTGCCTACTATTGTTACTGCACATGTGTTCTGCGCATCGCGAGATACTCGGGTTTCCTATGGGTGGTGCCTGCTAATACAGGAATATTTTTGCGCGGTTTAAAACTATACGGAGAAAGCAGAACTTACCAAATGCTTTTGGTATCTAAAAAAAAATTGGGGGTAACCATGCATTTTTCAGAGATAACTTAGCTTCAATTTAGGAAAAAATCCCATACATTGCTTTATATTTTGGGGCTTTTTAGAGATATTGTTGCTTAATTTTCTCTAAAAAATGCATGGTTACCCCCAATTTTCTATTTGGATTCCAATAGCCCTTGCTAAGATCTGCTTTTCCTACATAGTCATAAACTGCACAAAAATACTTCGGTATTAGTAGGCACCGTCCTTAAGTAACATGTAAGTCATCCAGAAAAATTAGGGTTATGAGACAAAGGAAAATGAAAATAAACCTTACTTTAACATTTGACCTACATCTGAAAGTAAAAAGTATTTTGTCTGCTCAGACTCTTGTAGTTATTGTGGTGAAGAGTTTATAATTCAGATGATAATATGAAAATGAATATTATCCATTCTTTGTGTTAATCATTAAAACAGTTTGCAAGGGGGCTTTAAAAGTTGTCTACTCTACTTCCAACGTTATTTCTGCACAAGTACTGTAAACATCCATGTCAGTATCTTGAAACTAGACTTGACTGTTACTTTTAATATTGGAACAACACTCTAACTTCAAACTTTTAGGTCCACCTATCTATGATTCTGATATGTACAGTATACTCAAGAGACATTTCACTAATTACCAACAGTCCAAGGCATTTTTGACAAATGGGTGTTTAGATCCATTTTGTTCAAATAGTCTCCAGAAACCCATCGCTCAACGTTATTCTTGACAACATTAAGAGGCAGCAGGTGCATGGCATCAAAGACAGAGTCTCTGAGAACACCAAATCCTAAAGAGGATACAGCCCGTGAAGCACTGATAATCAATTTAGACCACATTCTTTGCTCATACTTTGGAAATAGGTTGGCTTTTCCTCTTCTTCTAATGTCTTCATTGTTGGTAATTCTTCTTTAAGTGATCTCTTACGGTATGGGTGTCTGTACTGTTTTCTGAATTCTGGGTAATAGTTATGCATGCACTCACTAAGCCAAGTAGTAAATCATTGATGCAAAGAGTGATGCACTGAAGTGTTTTTAACTACACATTACAAACTGCAAATTTACAAGCTATAGCTGTACACACAGGTGTGCTAACAAGAGATAAGACAACTCGCTTCACCAAGTTGTCAATCCACCCCCTACCCCCCTGACTTCTCCCCTGAGATGAGTTAACTTGCTGGCTTAAGTGTTAAGAATCATTAAAAGAGGAAAGTGTTAGACTGTAAATTTATAAGGGGAGTTGCTGCCTTGTCTCTCACAGATTATAATTTCCTGCCCCCACTTCCCTCATTTACCTCATTATATGAAATTTTGTGACATTTAATCTTGCATATTTCATGACTTAAAAAAAAATCCCAAACTTAATGTGTCCAAAAAAAAGGTAGCAAAAATTTCATGGAATAAAGTGTATACCTTATTTTCTCAATTGAACAACTGACCCTGAAAATGCTGGCTTCAAATAAATGCCAGTCTACAATGTACCAGAACAACTTTAAAAGACATGTCAGCACCAGGGGTATCTAATAATTATTGAGAAACTGTGGCACTAAAGAGTCTCTAGTACTTAAAGATGTACATGTACATTTGTAGCACATGACAAATGGAGTCTTGAGTGCACTACAGAAAGCAACCATCTAATTCAATGGCCTCTGCCCCTCACTTTCTTACACCCCTTACCATATTATATGACATCTCCGCCATCTTTTCTCGGCTCCAACTCCCTTAGTCTTGCAAACCTCACACTGTGCTGGATGGTCTCCTATCCAAAGTAAGATGATGCACTGGATTGTAATACTGACCGATCCACTTCATATCCTGAAAGCATATTTATAACAGTATTTTATCTATTTTCTTGCTGTTGCCATTCAGAACTAAGGAAAGATAATTGTACATGACACTTTGGTTAAACACAAATGCACAAGTTTACACTGTCTCACAAATATTTACTTTTGCCAAATTCAGTCTACCTTCAATATATCCTGCCTCAATATATCTAACGCATGGTCCGAGGAAAGGGTCAATACTGTTTGGCCATCCATCAGGGAGGTGAATAAAACCCAATCTGTCTCCAAGCGATCAAGCTTTGCCATAGTAGCCACCGACACCCCTATTGCACCTTTTGAAGGAAATGAACCATTTCGTGAGTCAGTTAACAAAATCTCAATTACAAACCCTCTCTGTGTGCTTGATGCATGGAAAAATCACTTCACGGGTACAGGGAACTACAAATGAGTCTATGGATTGGAGCAATAGCTTCAAACATTTGGGGCTGATATATGATTTAGAATAAACCATCTTACCAGCACTATGGGTTTTTTTTTCTTGCAAATGGCTGGAAGCCATCCCAGTGAACTGAGAAGTCAATAAAAGCATAAAAGGGTTTTTGTTTTTAAAGCTCAATCACTACAGAGGGATGAATCCATTACAAAATACACCTTAGTATGCATTATTTAATATTTTCTGGCTTCAGGAAAGAAAGACTGATAAAAAAAAATGCAAATTAGCAGAAGGAAAGGAATAGAGGAAAGATCATATCAAAGGCTCCTGTGAGCCAACTCGTGAATGCAGATGACACATCAGTAATTGAAATTAAGACAGCTACGGACACTTCCTTGAAAGCTAAAAGAAATTATATCTTTGCCCGATTATGTAACAAGAAATAACCATTCTTGTACTAAAAAAATCATTTTGGCCCTTGTGCCCGGCTTTCCGGTGAGCCCACCCATAAAAACCGCCAGCTACGCAGGCTACTTTGCTCAAGCTGATCTCACGAAGGGAAATCTGTTGAACAAAGTGTTGCATTACATTTCATGCCCGGCACAAAGGCGTGAAATTTTTCCTTTGGAGTTCAGTCCACGCAATCTTCAAGTAAAAATAATTTGAAATATGACTAACTCTTGCCAAATAAAAATTATTTCAATGAAAGCTAGTTGTCTGTATTTTGCTTCATTATTCAATGAGCATACCAAAAAGGTTTTGATCCTGTACACATGCATTTTACTAAATTCTGCACGGTATGCATTAAACAGTTGATGAAAATTCATCGACCACGTCCTTTTGCTTTCCCATAAATTACCAGATGTAAACTGCGAAAATGAAACATTTTTTTCCCTCTGAAACCTCTATGAAAACTGAAGAAATCTAAAATTGTTCATTTCACCAGAAATTTGCATAATTTTGTTTAAAACGTCACTGATGCGTGACATGGCACTTTCCGCTTTCACGTAAAAACTGACGGCCAAACTAATGTTTTTCAGCGAACTAATCTACTTGATATAATACTTTTGTATGAGAAGCAAAAATATGATGAAAGATGTCGAGTTTTCACGTATGCAAAAAGTTATGATTAGCAGTGAACTTATCAGTTAAGAGTGCTTCTTTCAGCCAGACATTTTCTGCCGGGAAATATTTTTTGGCGGCAAACTTTCAAAAGTAGCGCAATGCAATATCACGCAATATTTCTGAGTAAAACTATTCAGATAGTTCAACTGCGAAGGGAGGATAGGTTAAAAAATCGGTGAGGCCTACAACAAATAAGGCCACTAGTGCTAATTAAAACATACATTAACGCATGTCACTTAAATGCTGTATAAAAAATCGTTTTGTTTATTCAAAGATCTTGCCGACACTTCAGTAATTGAATTTTTAAATTTAATTATTTTTAAATTCTTAAAAGAAGCTCCACTTTGTGGAAAAAATGACAAAAACGTATAACTTTGCTCAGATTCAACGAAAAATCTCCATTCTTACACTAAAATGATTGTCAAATTATTCTCTACAGATTGAGTAAGAATATCCTGATGCGCCGTGAAAAGAAAATTTTTGCGTGTTTTTCCACTAATTGAATTTTTAAATTTAATTATTTTTAAATTCTTAAAAGAAGCTGCACTTTGTGGAAAAAATGACAAAAACCTATAACTTTGCTCAGATTCAACGAAAAATCTCCATTCTTACACTAAAATGATTGTCAAATTATTCTCTACAGATTGAATGAGAATATCCTGATGCGCCGTGAACAGAAAATTTTTGCGTGTTTTTTCCCACTAATTGAATTTAAAACTCATTCACTGCGCATACCCGAAAGTTAACGACAGAACCAACCAACCAAGTCAAAAAGTCCACCATCACTATAACTCGTTCATTGCGCATGCGCACATTCACAAGTTAAAAAGAAAAAGAGATACGAAATTAACCTAAAAGGACAAGAAGCCACTCTAGACAGTCAAGAAATATTCATTTATAAATCTTACTTTGCATCACATTTTGAGTGACCAAACTTCTTAAGGTGTTCATACAACTGCATGTGACATAAAGACAGTTAAATAATTGTTTTAGCAAACATTACCAAAGTTTCACCAAAAAATTATTTTCGTTTTTACAAGAAAGTAAAATGAAAAAGTAAAAAAAAATCCTGTAACAATCTGGCCTCTTTAAAAACCAATCACACATGTACATGAATGGTTATTGAAAAGTAACTTACCAATACACCTTTTGCTGTTCATTTACGCAAAATATACATTCATTTACGTCAACAGTTGAAACTATACGGCAAATATACGTTCATTAGCACTTCCATGAACTTCATTAACGTGAATGAACTTTCAATAACGCTACTTGCATATGTATTAATATTCAATAGCATCCACGGATGAACAATTGCACATTTGGACAATCATTAACACCAATAGAAAATCAATTGCACAGTATGACAATCAACTGCGAATTAGAGACATACAATAATGCAATTTGCATAGAGACGCACAATCAATTGCACCTTCATACAATCGTTTATTCGAAATGGTCAATCATTAACATCAACTGACAAACATGTGTGTAGTAATGTGTGGTTCCAGAAAATATCCATACCCCCACCACGGAGGGAATTTCAGATAGGACCCCCCCACCCCCCAGGATTTTCCATTTTCGAGGTATTTTTTTAACCCCCCCACCCCTTCGGAAATTCCTTAAAAACAGAATACACCCCCCACACCCTCTGGAAATGTTTTATTTTAAAAGAACGCCTCAAAAGTCAGTTTGATGTGAACTTTTCAGAAATATCAAGAACTGCCCACACGAGGAGAAAATATGCGTTATCGAAGAGCGCGCGCGCCGTACAATTTCACGGGTAGAGTTTGCCAAAAAGCTCTTGATACTGAAATAATTGTTGTGTTTTATATTTACCTGTGGTCATTGACATCAAACTTTACCATTAGCTTCGCTGAAGATTTTAAATCTAAATTATTGGAATAAGTCCGGCAATGCAAAAATGTGTTTTCATTTAATTTGCATATGTCATGTTTATGTTCCTATGCAAATTTTAGGAGATCAAAAAGATTATCGCTTTAGTTCTACTTAATCGATTTTTCTCCTGGTTATCATTCAGTCTAGTTATTTTAATCAATAGTTTTCCTATTGAATCCGAATAGCATGGACAAAATAAGCATTAGCAGGGCAGGAAGACAAATCGAGCTTTCAGATCGTAACTTGAAACCGCAGACGAAATGGAGCCGCAAAACGAAATTAGCATGTTCACGTTCTTATGCAAATTTTGTATGAGATCAATAACGCATTAAACGAATGTCGAATTGGCTCTATTTTGTTCAATTTTGGCATAGAAATTAAGTTAATAGTTTTGGACTTTGAGTTGAAATACTTTGGACAAAATAAGTTTTAACATTGGTCAGTTTTGACAAACTAGTTATAATTGACCTCGGGAATTGACCTTTGCCCGTAACTCCACACAGCATACAAAAACAACAAACAAATATTTCAATGTTTTATGTAAAATTGGGGCTTTCACGTTATAGCCATACAAAATTTTCCCTTTTAAACATTGATACAAATTCAATTGTTGCCAATGAACAATATTTTTCTTCGCAAGAAAGATTCGCAAACAATAGTTTTATAATAACTGAGTCACGCAACGCAGACATAGATTTCTTGTCTCAGTTGGAGTACTTCACTTACGAAGGCTTTTTGGAGAAGGGAAACATGTTTTTAATGTAACAAGGGTTTCTTTAAAACATTTAAACAAAGTAATTTCTTCAAGAAAGATCTACGAAGTTGCAAAGTTGGTAAGTTACAATTTTGAACATTTATGTCTTACATGAACGTGAAGTTGACCCTCTGGAAACTTATCCAACCATTCACCCCTCCTCCCCTCTGGAATTTCCTGGGCCATTGACCCCCCCACCCCTCTGGAATTTCCAATTCCCTCCGTGGGGGGGGTATGGATATTTTCTGGAACCACACAATAACAATCAACTATGGAAAAAGAAATTTCAAAATGGTTCGATAGTAGCGGCAACCGTCAAATAATCTTCTTTAACATCTTCGAAGACTTGAATAATTCTTTGTCGCTGTTCAAGTAAGATTCTGTTTCTTTGTGCCTTGATTTTCTTCATTTCTTTCTGTCTCCAATGCGTCTACTTGTTCATACAGCGTACTCTGTTTGTTACAGTACTGTAGATGTACAGTAAAATGTTTTTCATTTAATATCTGCTTCAGCAAAAGATTGTGCAAAAAAAACACATAAAATCTTAATGATAATGTATATACTCTTGTGTTTTTGTTCAGTATTTTAAAATACAGGTAACTACAATGAATGACCCTAACGAATATTTTTTTCTTCCTATTGTTTATTCGAAAAATACTAACGTTTATCAGTTCATGTTAATGACTGACCATTTCAAATAAACGATTGTATGAAGGTGCAATCGATTGTGCGTCTCTATGCAAATTCCATTATTGTATGTCTTTAATACGCAGTTGATTGTCATACTGTGCAATTGATTTTCCATTGGTGTTAATGATTGTCCAAAGGTGCAATTGTTCATCCGTTGATGCTATTGAATGTTAATACATATGCAAGTAGCGTTATTGAAAGTTCGTTCGCGTTAATGAAGTTCATGGAAGTGTTAATGAACGTATATTTGCCGTATAGTTTCAACTGTTGGCGTAAATGAATGTATATTTTGCCTAAATGAACAGCAAAAGGTGTATAAGCAATATTCCTTGGATCACCATTGGCATACTTAAGGCGATGAACAAATCTGGTACAACAGCAGTTACAATATAATTCTTTACTGCCATCGGGCTGTTCAGAGAAAAAGAAAACAAGATTTGTAAAGCAATCTGGTGCTCGTGTTATGGATACAATAGCTTTAACAGGAATTGATTTATTTGTTGGCTTGAGATCTAAAATGTATAGTTACTTGACAGAGAGCAACAATAGAAAGACAGGAAAAGGTATTAAAAAGTACCTTATCAAAAAAAAAAAACAGTCACAACAATTACACGGACACATTGATGAACAACAAACAAATGCTACATGAGATGAATACAATTAGAAGTGAGAAACATGAGATAGGAAGCTATCATTAAGTTGCTTTGATGACAAAAGTTACATTCTAGATGATAGCATTACCGGTACAAGTTATGCATATGGAAACAAAAACATATGATTTCTTTTTTATGAAAATTTCTTTCTTTCAAAAAATTTCTTTCTTTTTTAAATGACTTTTTTGTGAATGGCAGTTATTATCTTATTCGATGCCAACTTGATATCTAATGAAGAATGACTTATCCACCATGAGTGAAGTATAAATCTATGGCGAATGACAAACGTTAATTCACAAAGGCATGAATAACAGCGCAAAACCATAGGTAGTGTAGGACTTGGAACATAAGAGACCATTTTGGGAAAAATGAGCTTGTAAGAGTGAAGGTTTTCAAAAATGGGCTCATACCACCAAGTCCTATATTACCCAAGTCGATTGAATTTCATTTGTCGTCTAAATCAAATCTCTATTATCGTCGTCTTATAGATGAAGTCAATTCAAATCAAATTCGTCCAATTATTACTTATTTGACACAAAAAACTAGGGCTTTACGTACTAATATAACAATGGCATATTATCAATCAAGAAAAGGTTTCACCTATTTAGCTTTATCAATTAAATGAATTCAATCAAGGATTGCATTCACCATGAAAATTCTGATCAGATATTGGACAGAAACAACAAATATGAAAACAAGTGTAACACTTTATTTAGGAGAAGACAAATTACACTAAAATTAGTGAGTACTCCAGAGCATATAATGCCCAAATAAAAGTGACTGCAGCATTTATATTAATTTAGTGCACCAAAACTTCATCTAAACAGCCACTTTGCAGCCCCGAAAATGCACCAGAATGCACCTCAGCGAATGTAATTTGGGGAAACCCCCTCCTGCACCCTTCCCCTGTGCAGCTTTGCCGCATGCCCACGTACATAAAAAAAATGCTGTGTGGCATCTTTTGCATGGTAATTAAGAGCCAAGTATTCTAACTAAGCAGAGTAATCACTAGAACTGCCCACAAGGAGTAGTCTAACTACTGAAAACATGCAGTAAGAAGGAGAAGCAAACCATGTTGACAATCTGAGAAAGTTCCTCAACAGCATTCATGGGTTACAAATCAGTATGTTACCTGGCCAGAAATTGAGGGTGACTTTGCAGGTTGAGTTAGTAACAAAATCCCTAGTTTTCATTTCAAATTACCTTATAGTAGTATGTTTTATTTCTTTCCTCGGTAGAAGTTAATCTTGGATATAACATTATCTTGAGTGTCTGCTACGCAGGCTGATCAACTACGTGCTCAGTTATCTTAACAGATGTGGCGCTTATACATGTATATATGCCAATATCAAACACCAGCTGGCATATGAGCCAATACAGTACTGTAACTTCTTGCAGATACTTGCGGATAGGATTTTGAACTTCTTGCCGATAAACCCCAGTTTAACTTCTTTTGACCACTTACATATTCTTGTGGCGCAAGGACTTCTTGCGCCACTTCTTGTTACCTTTTATATAAAGCGATTCATTTAGCTTTGTAATTTAACTGAATATGGCTCATATCCAAGCCAAAACATGTCTCATTTTAAACTCCAAAATGTTGTGCTTTTTATCAGAATGGTCATTTCTTGTCTCCTGCTACCGAGAACTTTTCTATGTCAATTTCTTCTAATCAAGTTTTATCAGCTCAAGAGTTATACACACTGTGTGTGCTGATTAGTTGCCTAAAGGAAAGCTAAAATCAGCTCACCACAGTTCCAGGAATGATCCTGTCCATCAAGAGAAAATCATTGTTCAGTTAGGTGGGATACCCCAGAACTGCAGAGATACATGTACACTGTTCACGGCTTGGCCTGTTGAAATAAAACATGAAACTCACCATGTTAGGCCCTGTTTACAAGGAGGGAGGAAGATCCTAGCACTACGAAGATCCTAAAAGGCGAAACAATTTTTCATTACTCGAGCTTCCTCAAAGGAAATGAGCACTGGTTTTTCTTACTGTCAAAATTACCCCCTGACGTCTTCTGCATGTGTGTAAGATGTAAGAGTATGCGTAAAAAGGTCAACGGACCGTAGCGGAGAACATGGTGTGTTTCCAGAGCGTTGGTGAAGAGAAGCTATCTGTCTTCAGTGGAATCTCAGGGATCGTAAGCTTGAATACTGTGATTTCTAATATACTAAATCCATGATAGAACCACACTAAAACATGACATGACATTTTGGAATGGGTCAGTCCATGAACTTTATGAGAGACCTGTGCAAGCAAACTCTTCGGAGTGAATCCTTTATCGAGAAACCTAGATTTAGCTAAGCTGTATATAACGAGTTTTAAACACTTTATAGAGAATCATCTATAGCTGCAGAAACGGATGCTGTTAATCATTAAGAACAATATTTATTGGACTACTGAAATGCAGCAGAGATTTCCCGATCAACACAAGAGTTTTCTCGAAGATGCAAGGGACGCCTTATTTAAGCTTGAGAAAATTGAGAAATTATCAGACTGCCGGACACGGAGTGTTTTGAAAATGCTGTCCGGTAGTGCCTGCAAACACAAATAATTTTAAAGTCTGATGATTCCGGTATTTGCATAGAGTGCTGAGCGGTCAGAGAAATTGACACAACAAATTGACGACTGTATATAATCGACAATTTTTTAGCAATCCAAACAAAGACAGCATTTGATAACTAATCGGTTATTTCGCGTAAATCGACCCGAAAGACTACCGGACACGGAGTGTTTTGAAAATCTGTCAGGCAGTTACCACATGCAAACACACAAATAATTTCCAAGTCTGGTGATTCCGAAATTTGCATAGAGCGCGGAGCGGCGAAAGAAATCGAGACTGTAAAACTTCTTAGCGATGCAAACAAAGATGGAATTGGATAAGTCAATCGACTATTTCGATTCGCGACATGCATATACTGAGACCCGAAATTGAGAAATTATCGGACTGCCAGACGCGGAGTATTTTAAAATTCCTGTCCGGCCGCCGGACATCTAGACACAGCGAAACAAATAAAGGTTTAAAGCTCACAAATACACCAGTAAGCTTAAATAATTCAACCAAACAAGCTTTGAAATTAAAGGAACAACCACACACGAACAAGGCATTTGATTCATTTGACTCAAACTTACAGGGATAATTTCTGTCTGTCCATGAAATGCCTACAACGAAAAGCGAAGAGAGTATGTAGTAAGAAACACGTATAAACACAGTGAACGTCAAAACACTGTGAAAACGTCAGGGAAGAAAAAATTGCTTACCGACTCCGCCAAGCTCCTGATAATGTACACTTTCGCGCCTCCCTAACTAGATGTGCGCGCGCGCATTTACTGTAACCACCGATATTTGGTACACTTTATGACGGGGACACAGAGTGGAAACAGGGTTCCAAATGTGGCAGCACCAGTTTCACTTCCATTCTGGAACGTCTCCTTTATTAAATTAATATTAAACATTACCAAACTCAGCTGCAGATCTCCCAATAGAAAATAACTCACAGAGGCCAATCCAGGATGTTTATGATATTTTGTCCCATCTTACGGCACTGAAAAAGATGACAATACAGTAGAATTACAAAACATTCATTTGTTTTATCTATATTTGCAAGTGAAAGTAAGAAATTCAAGGTGTATTTGAACCGTGGGGAGGGGGGATAGCATTTTACGTTGGGTGTGAGGTTCTCTGAATACTGACCCTGTTTGAGACAAGATTATATACATTAGGTACCCATTCCCAGTAATTGAATCTAAAATTTATACCCATTTTCAGACCTGCTTTTTCAGACCGAAGACCCTACTTTTCGCGGCGCACATACTTACGTAGCTTATAAAGAGGAATACTGCTCATCAATTTCCACATTTCCAGTCTTAAAATTAAAATCGTAGGTCTGTAAAGCCCTGGTCAAACGGCGCATGATAGTCAATGATAGCGCTCGTTTGACCACCAACTACTCGACTATCATTAACTATCATTCACCTTGAGCGTGTTCAGATTCTTCATGATAGTTGATGATAGTTTTTCCCGTTTGACCGCGCGCTGTGTACTCTACCAGCGCTCTCAAGATTAATTTTCAGTTACTTCTTCCAACAACTGAAGGAAACGAAGCAGGTAGCTGCTTTCTTTCGCCGCAAAAATTTCATCCCTGCGAAGTTTTGTTTGCGATATTGACACTCAGCAGATGCCTGACAATAGAGGCTCACGGTTAACTATCGTCAGCTATCACGAGTTTCTTTGAGCCGTTTGACCACCCGCTTGATAGTTGATAATAGTGGATGATAGTTTTGACTATCATCAGCTATCACCGACTATCATGTGCCGTTTGACCAGGGCTTAAGCAACGCCGCAACGATTGTTTAGGTCAAAGCACTTCTCTATACTATTTAGGGTTAATTTAGGGTCACTGATATACAGACGGTACACTTTAAGTTGCTGTTATAGCAGGCATTTGACATTATAGGACTTCTATGGATTTGGCGTTCTGAAAAAAAGACCCTGCCAAGATTTACCGGTTGTTTAAAATATCGACTGCCTTAAAATAAAGTTATTCTTTACCTTTCTTGATGTTTTTCGTCCAATTTTTGCCGTTGAGGTTCTTAAAAATAAAGCCAGAGGTTCTCGCTTCAACAGACCGGCGGCCTTCACGTGTTATTTCTCTCCTTCCTCCGGCATATCATGGAGGGCGTGGAGAGCGGTACAGGAGTGCTTTATCTGTCCTTGGGAACCTAGTAAAGGTTGGCGTCTTATCACATATACCAATATTGCTCGTCCTGAGGGCACTGCTGTACCCAACTGGCGGACATTTCACAGCTGACGGACTAAAATTGTGTTCCTCCTACTACTCTGTTAACCATTCGTGATCCGTTAGGATCTTGGACAACTTTAAAAGATGATTGAAGGCTTGGAACGATTAACGAAGATCAGTCAAATAACAGACATCAGCATAGGAGAAGCGATGGACGAAACAGCAATGGACGGACACAAAAACAATAAGAAGACGGTTTGGAGCTCAATCAACAAAAAGTGATGTAGGCCAAAACTCCTCAGCACTTCATAGCAGGGTTGCAGTGGACTATGACTAAAAGAGCGACAAAAGCTGAGACCAGCCAATCCAGGGGGCGGGGGGGGGGGGGATGACGCATTTTCCCGTGAAAACTGATAAACTCGGTGCAACAGAAGTATAAAACCTTGCTTAGTATTATTATGTAGATTTTTAATTACCAAAGAAAAACAAAACTTATTTATCGAGTGGTAATTTTTAGCAAATTCCACTTAGTATAATGGTAAAGCAGACCATAGCGGGAAGCCGTTGGGAATTTAAACGCGTTAAGCCGGCGACACACGTACGCCGATCGGCGAAAATCGCCAGGTGTACCCGGTGGAGCGATTGCGATTTTCGCCGATCGCCGAGATCGGCGTATAAAATCGCCGATATCTGGCAAGTCAGATATCGGCGATTAAATTCGCCGGCATTCGTCAAGTGTGCCCGTTCCCGCGATTTTGTACGGTCATTATTGCGAATCGCCAGTAAAGTCAACCCATCAAGTTTGGGCGATTTTATCACATGAATTTTTAAAACTGACACATCGCCGCGAACTGTGAAATAATCACCAAGTGTGTATGGCGAAAATCACTTGCGATTTTCGCTAGCGATCAAATTCGCCGCGATCGGCGTATAAAATCACCAGGTGTGTCGCCGGCTTCTATGAGACTTTGTATAGGGAATAAAATATTGTCGATTCCGAACTTTAAATAACACTAAATTTTAACTTTCATTCAATAAAATGAATAAAACTGACTCACCTCTGGTGTATTCTTATACGTTTGGGGGTTACTTCACCGTTTTGAAATCACTGTTATTCCCTTCAAAAGACGGATGGCGTCGCATTCTGTTCTACACAATCTGCTCCCTGACATGGCCATTAGGACGTGTGTTACGCCGACGGCCGCAAAATGTAATAATCGTCGAAAAATGTAACAAGAATCGCCGCAAAATGTAATAACATCGACGCAAAATGTAATAACTTTTAAACGCAAAATGTAAGAACTTTTCTGACGCATAATGTAAAAATGCAAAATGTAATAACTCAAGAATGACGTGAATGGTATTGCCTGGAGTTTCGTTGCTCTCCGTGTTGTCGAGGTGTCTGTAATAACGAGGTGTCCGCAAAGCGGAAGTTGACCGTAAGCGGAAACAAACTCTAGGGCGGAAGATTACGAAGTGGGGTTTCACCCTTATATAACTACACTGAAACCTGTTTATTACCGACACCTAGAGGACAGGAATAAGTGTCCGTATTATAGAGGTGTCCGTTTTAGAGAAGTAGGCTTTATATGGATTTCGGTCTCTCAGAGACCAAGTGAACTGTCCGTATTATAGAGGTTTCCGTAAAGAGAGGTTCCACTGTACCCGAGTCCGATCTACAGAGTTTTTAAACCGAGTCTCTTAATTTCTATTATGCATTTTTTTATCCAAAAGTGATTGTTTTGAATAAGTGTAACATCTAAGAGGTCACATTTTTAAGCGCCCCGATAAATAGATACGTTAAGTAAGAGATAAATACCGAGAACGGAGGTATTAATCCATATATATATATATGGATTAATACCGACGTTCGAGGTATTTATCTGACTTTTTTCATGAAATTATTCCTTTGTTCAAGGGGACAAACGCCGGCTAATTAGTACCGTCACACTTAGGTGAGAAATGGAGAACAATAGAAGCAACCTGATGTGTGCGTTTCTCGCAGTACTCCTAATGTAAATGAGGGATTTATACAGTAAATGAGGGATTTATCTGTATAAATCCCTCGTTTCAGTTAGTTTAATATTCATGAAGTATGCAAGTTAAATAAAGGATGTTGAATAACAAAAGAAAATGTGTGATTCATGAAATAAGAGAACATCAGTCCCCCGATCTGAAACTTTTAAGAGTTGAGAATAAAGCCTGTACACCGCCGTCTTGTTACGAGGGATTTCGCGTTTCACTTTAATACGTTTGGCAAGCGCGTTTCAATAGCTTTGCATTTGGAATAGAATACATAATCAGGTAGTTACAATAGCTTTGAGATTTTGAAAGGAATATTTAATCAACTCAGCATGTGGACACGAGAGGTGAACATTCTCGGTCGCATTAACAACCGTAGTGATTTGTATGTCATCGCTCGCCGGATATTTTACTTATTTTTCTCTTTCGCTGCTTCATATTTAGCTGTTTATCTTATATAATTGTTGCTTATAGTCGTTCGCAAACATTACAGGCCAGCACCAGGTTTACAAACAAAAGCTCTTATTTTAATTTATTCTAGTTGAACATTCGACATGTACACGTGTAATGGTACATTGTACTTTGTTCGATTACACGAGTCCTTAACCTTTGTCCTGTAATCTAACGACTCAGTAATTCTTTTAATGTACCTTCTTTTCCGCAATCAAAGTTCAATATTTTTTGTTACGGATGTAGTCCGGAAAAGTATATTCTTAAGTGACATTTCTGTTTTGTGCTCGTGAGATTAAACCATCCAAGCCACGTAAACAAAAGAAAGTACTTTACCTTTTTATACTCTGTAGCTATGTAAGCACTAGGCGTACAATAGGCCATTTCCGGGTTGCTGTGAATCTCACTATGTAAGCGAGGCTAAGTGCAAAACTTTTCATATGAAAATTAGTTTTGTTTGCATATGAATGAAAACTAATTTTCATAACAAAACTTTGCACTTAGCCTCGCTTTCATAATGAGGTTCAAAGCAACTCGGAAATGGTCTATTGTTAATCGGTGAAGATCGTACTGCTGAATAAACCAATGCTGGAGTGAAGATTGTCTATTATCTGCTGTTCGACGAGTTCCAGTTGGCTAGATCCCTGTACCTAGAGTTGTGACGAGCTCTGTCTTGCAAGCGAGGGAGTGCTCTCAAGCTATGTTTACCCCGATACATTGTCAAGTCGCCGTTGAAGTCCAATTTGTCTCTCCTGTCCGCTCGAGCAGGGAAAACCCGTCATCGCAACCTGTTATTCAATTTATGAATAGGTGAACGTACACTGAATCATGATACTAATTTCGAAATACCATTCACGTCATTCGTGAGTTATTACATTTTGCATTATTACCTTATGCGTTAGAAACGTTCTTACATTTTGCGGCGATTCTTATTACATTTTGCGTCGATGTTATTAAATTTTGCGACGATTGTTACATTTTGCGGCGTAACACGGTTCTAGGGAAGAAACTTCGCCTGAAACGTTCAGATCTACATTTGAAGTGGGATAATTTTTAACGAAATAGTCATTTGCGCATACCCTTGTGTGAGTTAGATATTTCCACTGCTACTAGAGTGGGCCACTTGTTGTAATTTTCTCTACGGTCTTCGTACACATTTCACTGGACCAGTCACGTGTGGTGTTTTATTTTTGTTGTTGTTGTTGTTTTTTTGCTATTCCGAGCCGTAGAAACCTTTCTCTGACGAGTTTACCGTTCAACACTGTTGAGAGGGTGGTCTGCCTGTGCTTTAACCAGTTCGTTGGGTATCTGAATGACTGATGCTCTGAATAAAAGTCTTATAATGGCAAAGGTTTTGACAATTTGAATTTTACCTAAAAGGGGCAAATTTCTCCATTTTCACACATGGATCGATTTCTTGATAAATCTTAAGTTTTGCTGGAAATTTATGTCGTTCCTTTGTTTTTCATCGTAACCTAAGAAGACTCCCAGAATTTTAAACATTTTACAAATACTGTGCCTATTAAAGTCCTCTTCGTGAAGTACGTTTCCGCCAAGCGCCAAGATTTATGTTTTCTCATAATTGACACCGAATTGAACCGCGGATGACAGAATTTAGAAATGAGAAGCCCGCAGTTACTACGTTTTGAAGGACCACTTTAACAAAACAAAACTATCGAATCCTATATTAAAGGATCCAGTCGACAATTGTCGAGCAAATTAAGTAAAATACCCTGAATAGAAAAGACGTACTAAGCAAGATACTGGAATCAAAATATACTTCACTTATATTTTTATACCATTTGTAATAAATTAGAGACTTTTACAATTAGACCCTCATCCAAGATGTATGGGGTGCGCGATTTCAATTCCCTGTAACAAGAAATTACTGAAATCCTCAACAAGACTCAGAAACCTTTGATTATCGTCTTTTCCAAAGTAGGGCAAAATTTCTGCACAGCCCCACACATTAATAATGCATACAGTGTTTGTTGAAAGGAAACAATATGGATAACAATAGACATCAGTTTAGAGTTACTGGAAGCAACAACAGAACGATATTATTTAGGTCCAAGCAATTCTCTTCACTATTTAGGATTAAGCACTGGTATACAGACGGATAGCTTTTAGTTGTTCCTATGGCAGACATTTGACAATATGGGACTTCTATGGATTCGGCGTTCTGCAAAATACCCCTGCCAAGATTAACCGGTAGTTTAAAATATCGACTGCCGTATAAATGTTAAAAAATAAAGTTATTCTTTACCTTTCTTGTTGTCTTGCGTCGTATTTTGGTGTTGTCGTTCTTAAAATAAAGCCAGAGGTTTTCGCTTCCACAGACCGGCGGGCTTCACGTGTTACTTCTTTCCTTCCTCCACTCTATTATGACCTATTATGAAGGGTGTGGAGAGCGGTACAGGAATGCTATATCTGTACTTGCGAACCTAGTAAAGGTTGGCGTCTTATAATATATACCAATATTGCTCGTTCTGAGGGCACTGCTGTACCCAACTGGCGGACATTTCACCGCTGACGGATTTAAATTGTGTTTCTTGTACCACTCTGTTCAACATTCGTGATCCGCAAGGATCTTTCAACTTAAAAGTTGATTAAAGGCTTGGAACGATTAACGAAGATCAGTCAAATAACCGACAATAGGATGGCCAGGATGTAGGAGAAGCGATGAACGAAAAAGCAATGGACGGACACAAAAACAATAGGAAGACGTTTTGGCTCACAAGCAACAAAAAATGAGGTCGGCTTAAATTTGTTAGCACTTTATAGCATGGTCGCAGTGGGCTATCACTGGAAGAATGACAAAAGCTGAGACCGGCCAATCCAGAGGGGAAAATGACGCGTTTGTTAGTGAAAATGATAAACTCAGTGCAACGCACGTGTATAAATTTTTTATTAGTATTATTATGTAGATTTTTAATTGCCAACGAAAAATAAAACTTATTTATCGAGACATAATTTCTAGCAAATTCCTTGTAGTGTAATGGTAAAACAGACGGTAGCGGGAGCCTGAGGCCGTTAAACGCGTTATAAGACTGCCTATTGGGAATAAAATATTGCCGATTCCGAACTTTAAATAGTCATGGGCGCATACCCTCGAGTGAGTTAGATTTTTCGATTGTTTCTCTAGAGTGACTGTTAGAGTGGGCCACCTTTTTAATTTTCTCCACGGTATTCATAGAGACTGATTTCGTTGCGCCAGTCTTAAGTTTGAGGATTTTAGCAAATTGTAATGTTTACTAGCCTAATAGAGGATTCCGGAGTGTATTATCCTCAGAGCTCGCTTTTGGACTCGCTATGTTAAGATTGGAAAGATAGGCGGAGAGGGTATTATGCAAAACAACACAGCAGTATTCTAGTATGGAACGTTTGTTTGACTTACTATTTTCCCCGAGAATCAAATTGTCTTAAATGAAGCAAAATCGGATGAGATTAGAAAATAAAACTCCACGGGAAATAACGAACATGGACCGAAAAGCTCAAAAGCTCAAAAGACTGCTCTGAAGTGAAACAAGTTGCAGTGTCAACACTGCAGGAAAAACAATATCTTGGAAAACAGCAAAGTTTTGTCTACAAAATCACGTGAATATACTCCCCTCTTTGGAGAATACAACTGAGAATAACCAGTCGTTTTATTTGAGGATATACTAAAAAAAAGGCATTAGGAACCATTGGGTGAATTGATTTTCCGGACGTCAGGCATTCAAACCCGGCCGAATACGATGGCACACAGCACCAATCAGTCTCCATATACTTCACTTTAAAAAACTTAACTTTTTTTTTTTAATATTATAGGAAAAATGAGTTGATTAACTTACGGACTCGCAGAAACTTATCATCCTTGAGTTCTCAAGGTGAAAACTTATCTTTTTTATCTTTGACGGACTCTTCTATTTATTATTATTATATTTCTCCTGACACCACGCTGCAGGGTCCCAAAAGCTCGTTTGCCATCAAAGAAGCTTTCAATTGTCGAACAACCGGCTTAGTGTATGGTATCTCTTGCCGCCGTTGCCCTGCTATTTACATCGGCGAAACTGGCCGCACGCTAGGGCAACGCTTCGGTGAACACCTACGCAGCATTGAGAAGAACCTGCCGGGCTTTCCCGTCGCAGAGCATTTTAATACAAATGGCAACTATCCAGGACGCAAAAGTCCGTGGAATTATGCTCTGCGACGGAAACAAGCAACGAAAGCGTCAGGAGATGCGCCTTATTTTCAGACTAGGCACCAGTCAGCCGCGCGGAATGAACTCCGACTTCCGATATCTTTAGGTCGTCACGCGCACATCGCGCGCGCACGTTACAACTTTAAATCTGACTTCATAGCGCAAGCCAGCTTTTTAACGTAAATCTTTTTCCACTGATGAAGGGCTAAGCCCGAAACGCCTGGAATAATTTCTACATATTGGCACTGAACACTCGTCTTCGAGAACTATATTTTACCTTTCCCTTTTTATAGTAAAGTCAGCAGAGCTTAGATCCGCACGCGCACAACTCAGTACACGACATTAGTGCTGTCGCGTAAATTTTATGCAAATGAGCACTATAGAAAACCGCAAGAAACGAACAACGTAAGTCAATAATTTATTAATTTATTTCTTTTCACAACTTTTGTGGACCCCCTATGCTCATACCCAGATTTTTGTTCTCCCTCGAAGAGTGAGAAGATCTGGGTTCGAGCACTCGTCTAGGTCACAGGATTCCACATAGCTGACTTCACAAACAGAGGATGGTAAGGCTGTGGCCCGAGGTATCAATATGGCCGCTGCTAGCGTCCCTGAAGTTAATAGTCCTTCAAAAATGTCCACATGTAAACCAGAGCTGGACTTCTCTCAACCTTGGAAGATGAGCGACTTAGTACTTGTCGTTGAAGGCAGACGTTTTCACGTTCATCGTACTATTTTATCGATGTGCTCTCCCGTATTTGACAGAATGCTTTCATCTGACTTCAAAGAGAAAAATGCCACTGAGATTCCTCTCCCAGGCAAAAAGGCGGAAGAAATAGAAGAAATGCTTCGCGCTATTTACCCTTATGTTGAACATCGTATTTGTGAAGACAACTGCTTCTCTTTACTAGAGCTTTCTTGTGAGTACCAAATGGATAGACTGAAAACTCGTTGCGAAAAGTACTTCTTGTTCAAGAACATGACAAATGACGAAGCCCTCGAGTTTGTGGTTATGGCTCAAAGACACCAGCTGAGCGATGAGCTGATTCACCGCTGCATGTCAAGGTTTGTTTCTCAGGAAACGAGCTGGGAAACGCTCAAGAAAAATGAACTGTACTCCCAGTTAGAGACAAGATATGCCCAGCAACTTGTAGAAGAGAGAGTTAAATATCTAGAGAAACGTTTGGCTTCCTGTAAATCAACCATCGAAATTCTAAAAATGAAGAAGAGTGATAAAGATGACGATGACCATGGTCCGTGTTCCCTTCGAAGACATTTTCTTATGAGGAAAAGATTCAGGGATCTTAATCATGGCGGTCCTTTTGACTAGCACAATGAAATGCGTGTTATATAAGATTACATATTTTGTTGTTAAGTCACTGAGGCGGTGAAGCTCTTCAGAAAAATTTCCGGTTTCTTCATTTTTGAATCTGTATGGTGCTAAAACTGGAGGGGTATCTAAGTATGACAAAAGGTGTCACCCACCATGATATGAAAAAATAAGTTTGCAATAACCATTCTCAAAAACCTCTAATTTGTAAGTTGTAGCATTGCATCTCCTTCAACTTGTTTTCTCATAACTTCCCATCTTCACTGCAGTTATCAATAACACTACCTACCGCCTTCAAAACAGTTGGATAAAGTTGGCTTTTGGTGGACATGAATCAAAGAAAAGCCATTGAATTATTTGGAATTGTAACAGAGCCAAGAAATTTGTCCCAGTAAGAGAAAGTAAAGTTTCATTAAAGGTGATTTCAAGCTAGCCTCCCATGCAGATGTTCTTAGGGATTCGTCACACGTTCCTGCCCCACGAACGTCTGCTGAAACAAACAGCCACTTCCGTTCGTCGGCAAATTGCTTTTGTCTGAACAGACCAATCAGCATTGACTCATTATGACAAGTAAAGCCAATCACATACTGCGAAACAACGGAAATCATCACCCGTGGAGATTTTTTTGCTTCTGGACGAGCATGTAGTTTATACGATTGAAATTTTTCCTTCCACAACACAATGCATTTTCTTCAGTGATTTCACTGAGAGAAGCGGCAAGAATTCCAAGATTTGCCAATTTGTCTACCTGGTCTTTCATAAGATTTACAAGCGGGGAAACCACAACAACAATCAGTGCCCAGCAGCTTCAAGAATTGAATTGTAAACAAACGATAGAGCTTGATAAATAAGCGACTTTCCATAACCAGTTGGAAGGTTTACGAACACATCAGTTTTCTTCTGCGCAAATTGCACTATGACTTCTCTTTGATACGCATTCAACTCCCTTATACCAAACGTTTGGCACACATGACCAAAAACCAAAAACCACATTTAAGTCCACCATCCTGTCTAGGGTAATATTTTTAATATCAAACACGAGTTTACCCAAAGTTGGGAAACGGCTCCTGATTGGTCCACAGTTGATGAACGGAAGTGGCTGTTCGTTTCAACAGACGTTCGTGGGGCAGGAACGCGTGACGAACCCCTAAGAACGTCTGCGTGGGAGGCTAATTCCAAGCCGGTTCTAGCTTAAAGGAAGGTAATATTGACTTAAAAAAATTAAATTTCACTGTACAGGATAGTTTGCTAACCCATGCGCACATCTGATTTTGGAAATTATCAGATGCAGTGCTTTAAAACAGTATCCTCTAGATGATGTCCTTCCTTTAAACTTAACTTTGATAAAGTTTAACCATCTGTCAGCGGATAAAATAATTTGTCAATTTCTTGATTTTGTTGCCCTGAAATATTGTTGGAACTCAACTTAGGTAATTTCAAAGGCTTTTCTCTTATAATTTTATTGATATCCACCAAAATGCAACTTTTCCAACAGTTTTTACGTTTTTGGGGTTGCATGCCATTGGTAACCACCATAAACTACAAAAAATTATGGGAGTTAAAGGTCACTTACAAGTTATGCATTGGATTTATTGTTGGGAACTGGAGGAACTATTAAGAGACTGATTTGTTTTATGGCGACAAAATTTTAACCAAATGTGTTTAATCTGTGCAAACCTCATGAATTATCTTCTTGTCAAAGTGTTCAAAATCTACTTGCAACCTTCAAGATCAATCAAGTAAATTTATTTTCAATTAACAGCAGTTGCTGTTACTTCAAAAAAAGCCTTTCAGTCCAAACATGTTTCAGTCAAGTTTCTTAACATAAATACAGTTTCAAGCAAATTGTTAAAGATCCTTTTAAATGTTTATTATAATTTATGGCCAATTTAGTATTTTAAGTGAGTGACACTGGTACACCATACAATGTCATCACACTGGTAATTTTGTATGGAAGTCCATGGTTCGTTAACTTTCAGGAAGGAATTTATAAATTATGAACGTTAGGAATATTAATAATTTTGTAGAGGAGGCTTGATAAAATCTAATATAGTATAGGTATCACTTAAAAACATGTGCAGTAGTCATTTTCAGTGTTGAGTACCAGACTATAGGAAATTAACACTGTCCTGTGTTAGGGTATTTGGAATTAATGTAGCTTGACATAAGAAACCTTGAAGGAGAATTAGTTTACTGTAAATAAAATCAAAGCAAAAATAAGGGTCTCTTATAGTTCTATTAATGAAAAGTACTGGTATGTTGACAACCCCAATGATGTCGTCAGGAAAACACTCAACCAAATGTTGAGAAAGACCTTTTTGACGATGAGAATAAACAGTTACTTGATGCGTAGCAGATGTATTCAGGACTGAGTTATCCTAACCAAAGAAAGCTGTTTCAGTGCCAATAAGTGGTTTGCATTGCCGCCATGTTGGTGTACAAAATAAAAGAAAATTTGTTCACATAGTTTGCATACATGCAAATGGAAGTTAAATTCCAGAGGAGAAAAATGTTATTGTTCCTGTACACCAACATGGCTGCCATGACATCACATGCAAACCATTATATCTAAGGAAAAGATTCAGTCTTTGAGATAAAAGTGAGTGTAGCAGAAATTAAGACTCCTCACTATTAAGCTGTAGTGTTATTGTCTGTGGAGACTAGAAAGTGATTGGCCAGGAATGAGTCCAATTATTGTTGGTGTATAATAGTCAAATGAAGTGATGGCGTCTCCTATTTGTCTTATAAGTTGTGTCTGTCGTGCTGGTACCTATTGCAAAAATAGCTCAGTGGTGTTCACTTTAAGTTAGTGGTCAGTAGGATAAAATGCTTAAGAAATGGGAGGAATGTTGGTATGAAAGTGAGCCTTAGCAATGCAGAAATAAAGAACTCCACCTAATTAACATATCGCAAAAGCAAGGCAAAATTTCAACTTGCAGTGTAATTGGAATTATGCTTCTTTTTAAATCCACCTTTATTACACACTGATTCCAAACCAGCAGCATATCACCTATGTTTGTATTTAATTTACAGAAAAATGTGCCGATTTTATCTCTCTGTTTCATTCCATCAGATTACTCAGTTTCATCAAGCATGTATTACCATTTGTGACACAGTATGTCTTCCATCCAAAATCTTCTCAGCAATTCTTCAAAAATTGTTATAAAATATTTTGATAAGTCTGCATCAATTTCGATATCAATTTTATCATCCTCTGACCTCAAGAAATGATTTTTTTTATTTAGCTGTTTAACTCTGCCTGGCACCACAAAACATTTCATTGCTCGAGGAGGAAACGGTGACTGGATCTAATCACAGGAACGTGTTAAAATAATAAAAATATAGCTAGATTAGTGCTAAATCTTTAAATCATCATGCCCTCAAAGCCGCATATGTCTTGTCTTTCTCTGAGTGTGTATCTTTATATTTGTTGTTCCAAAACATCAGCCTTTCTGGTTTCAAATATGATTTTCCCAAAAAGCTTCATATAAAACAACATCATAAATACTGCAGAGAAGACAATATTGCTAATCTAAGTAACACAACAACAAGCTGCTCAATTCTTGTTGCCATCAATACTTCACTGCCATAGAGCAATACAATAATTGGAATAGAAGCTGGTTCTTTACAATGAATTTGATGCATGATTATCTTGTTAGAAATCACCAATTTTTAACCATTATTCTGTCAGAATATAGGTATAACATAGGTGGTACAGGTAGACTTTCTTCACAACAGTGTAGAAATTTCCAGTTTGTTAGTCAACACAGGTAGCTAGAATGGTTGGTTACACTTCAATTATCTTCGGATCTGTGTCTATCCTGGCTTCTCTCTTGCCATACACCACTTCACCCACAATCCAAGCTGGATGTCCATCTAAGACTTGCAGCTCATCACAGTAACTCTGAGCCTTGTCCCGTGGCAGACAAACAAGAAGACCACCTGCAACCAACAACATGTCTACTAAATTGAAGCTTACTTTGGAACAAGAAGAGGAATGGGAACATTTGATTTACATAGTATACAGTACTATCAACACTTAATAGTCATGCAATTTAGGACGGTGCCTACTAACAAAGATGTATTTTTGTGTGGTTTACGACTATGCGGAGAAAGTAGATCTCAGCAATGGCTATTGGATTTCAAAAAGAAAATAATTGGGGGTAACCATGCATCTTTTAGAGACAATTAAGCATCAATTATTCTAGAAAACAGTAAAATACAAAACACTGTATGGCATTTTTTTTTTCAGATTGAAGCTTTATTGTCCCTGAAAAATGCATGGCCGGTTATTCCCAATTAGCAAGGGCTATTGGATTTCAAAAAGAAAATTGGGGGTGACAATACATTTTTTAGAGACAATTAAGCATCAATTATTCTAAAAAACAGTAAAATACAAAGCACTGTATAACATTTTTTTTTCAGATTGAAGCTTTATTGTCCCTGAAAAATGCATGGTTTTTCCCAATTTTCTTTTTGGATACCAAGAGCACTTTCTAAGTTCTGCTTTCTCCACGTAGTTTTAAACCACAAAAAAATATCCCTCTATTAGTAGGCACCACCCATAGGAAAGCCGAGTATCTTGAGATGTGCAGAATATATGCGCAGTAACAAAAGTGGGCAGCGTCCTTAATGCCACTTCACCTGTAACTGAAACTTGTTCCCTGTAAGATTCTTACATGAAATTGAGGTCAAGAAAACAGTCTTTAGGCAAACCAGACCATACAAACATTTTACCACTTCCCAGAATTCCAGAAAATATCCATATCATACCACGGACGGCTTTTAGGATTTCCGAAGGGGAGGGGGGGTTCACGATTATGGAATTCTGAGGGCATGGGGGGGGGGGGGGGGGCTATTGCGCGTTTTTTAATCAAGGAAATGCTGTTTTTGAAGTTTTGATTCGAAAGATTAAAGTACAATCAAGCATAATGTTCAGCGTACTGGTAGTGATCGCGCGTGTTTCCATTCTCAGCTTGTGAAACAGCGGCCGAAAAAGTCGCAATCTTTTAGTTTCGCTTCCTTCACCGTTTATTACTGGGTTTAGTGGACAGGTATTCCAGTCATCTTTGAGAGGAAGACACGGTTACAATTTGAAATGAAGAAAACGTGACATCGCCTTTTGAGATTCGATGATCTCGATAATATTTATGCAAATTTGTAACGCTACGCCGATGATGTAACCAAACTCTACTCAAAGGCAAGCGAGCGGCCACGTTGAAGTTTCCCTGGTTCGTTACCGAATTCTACCGTAGACGTTGTACGTTTTTAAAAAAGGAAATGCTTTTTCCGAAGTTTTCATTCGAAAGATTCAAGTACAATCAAGTATAATCTTGCGCAACGAAGATATTTCAGACGCGGTTGTGTTACATTCCGCGAAAAAGCCGCAATCTTGTCCACGTACTCCGGCGTAAGAGTCGATCAATTGGAAGGCTGCTCTTGTATGAGGGTTAATGACTGTTACTTTTTTTCAGTAACATTTTGTAAATAAAGTAGATAATTACAAAACAGCAACGATGTATGTTTACTCGTGAGAGACTCGGGCACGTGGAATCGAACATTCAAGTATCACTGATAAATTTGCATTTTGTGCATGTATAAAACAAGGGGTGAAAAGAAATAATTTTTGTTTTCATCCAATGCGTTGTTCTTGTTTCCTACTTTTCCTAAAGGAGTTGAATGGCGCAAGAAAACAAAGAGGAGTAAAACTGCCGTAAATGGTGTTTATTATTATAGCCAAATTCGAACTTAAAAAGAAAATTTCACAGCCTGGCCACTAGCGGTAGGTTTTTTTTGTCGCTGAAGAGTAAAGCCTGTCGCCCAGCGCCGCTAGATCACAGCCCTGAGGAGGCATAAATTCATGTTCGTTTGTTTATATAGGCGTTGCTAAAGTCGAAAGTGTACTTCTCAGAAAAACCGGAAATTCTGAAGGGGAGAGGGGTTCACGATTATGGAATTCTGAGGGCATGGGGGGGGGGGTAACACATTTTGGAATTTCCAAGGGCAAGGGGGGGTTAAAACATGGAAGCCGTCCGTTGTTGGGTATGGATATTTTCTGAAATTGCCCAATGCACCAAAAAAATCTTTACAGGCCCTAATCTATTGTCCATTATAAAGAACAGAGAAAATCTCGATTTATTTCACCATGAATTTTGCATGACATGCAGCACAAGATCAGACTTGTATTCAGTAATGAAGAGCAGTTACAATTTACCTTGTAATTTTTCAAACAAGTTAAAATGTTTAACAAGTTTGTCATGGTTTCTGAAGCCATAACAAATTAATTTTGATCGTAGATTTCCATGTAGTTATTTGCACAACACAATAACTAGCACACTAAGAAACAAACTAAACAATTACAGTCGAACCTCTTTTGGGACACCTCCTTTAAAGGACACAAACCTTTGCCCCGGAAAAACATTAAAATAAAATAATTTTTTTATCAGTGACCTCTATTAAAGGGACATTTCTTATGAGAGGAGAGAGGCAGCTTCTGAATGTCCCAAATAATGTTGAAACCTTCGTTACATGGAAAAATAGGAATAATTAAGTTCCTGGTATATGTGACTGACCACCAGAGAGGATTGATAAGATTATTGAAGTCTAATCACAAATGATGACAGACTTCAAAGCTTGACTTTTTACTACATAATCTAATCAATGAATGGCAATTTAACTACGGTGTACAAATCTTGTTAGTAACGTTCCACTGTATCAATAGTTTTAAAACATTGTCAATATATATAATGTACCTGAAGTCTCAGCAGAAAATCCCTCCAGTAACTTGAAATTAATTCCACAAGCCTTGAATATTTTAACCATGTTTGCCAATATGGGAAGTGTGTGCAAAACGAAAGAGACTTCTGACTTTTGGTTAGCTGCCAAATTACATGCATGGCCAAGAATTCCAAATCCAGTCACATCTGTTGCCCCATGAGCATCATATTTGTGCATCAATCGAGCAGCATTGCAGTTCAATCTCGCCATGCAGTGCATTGCATCCTGATAGGCCTTCTCTACTTCTTCAGTTGTTGTAACATCCTTGATACGTCCCCACCACTTTGGCTGTTAGAACAAAACAAAAAGGTCAAAGTTTGTTCCAGAGTTGGCAGGCTGTCCATCAAAATTCAGTGGTGCTTTATCCCCCATGTTTTTGCAACACTATTCACAATTCTAATAATGGAGGTTTATGATAAACAATAAAAAATAACAACAAGCAATAACAATGAATATTACTGTTGACTGACGTTTCAATGATTCCATGTCATCATTTTTCAAAATTGTGTAGGTCCTATTATGTGGGTAGTCATATATTATAGAAAAGCGTGCAAAAGTTTAGTTGCATGTGATTAAAAATACAATACAGTTCAACAAAGATTCAGTCCATCTGCCAAAAACAATGTTCCAGCCACAATAATTTCATTCCCATTAATACATGTAGCTAGTGATTATACTCCATATGGCGTTTACTTAGTAATGGTTTTTAGAGGAACGTATGATTGTGAAGCAGTTCTCAGCTTTTTTTCTTTTTATCACCTTTATCTGTCGTTTTTACAATTACACATAGGTGCCAATTCTCCCAGATACATTGAATCTTACAGGTTCCCATAAGGGACTTACAAACCTCCCAAATAGAAGTGGCTTTTTATTTAGCTACCACTTAACCCCCAGAATCCAAAAAAATCATCTTTTTCCAATATTAATGTGACGGGTCCTGGCTGCATTTTCATGCATCTTTCAACTAGTTTGCTACAGACATTCATAGAAACTAAAGGAAAATGGGGCGATTTATGAGAAAGTGGAGGGGCATTTATTTTATGGGATACTGCCTCAAGCTTTGGGGTGTAACTGCATTGACTTGGGCCATATTTTTAGGGGGCTGAATGGGTTAATGATGGGGGGGTGGTGCACAAGAAAAATATCTTTAAATTTCAGATATCCAGAAGCCGGCAAATTTGATAATGTCAGATTGTATTTGAAGCCTCAAAAGTGAGTTATGGATTTTCTCACATAATTTTAGGGTCAAATTGCTTTTTACAGTCATTGTGAAGTTGCTCAAAACATAATAGATATGGATGCAAGTTAGAGAGAGCACTTACATCCTCAAGCCATTGGTGTGCATTTACCACAATTTGAGTTCCAAGAGGCTTAGTGAGAACCAACACATCACCAACAACTGCATTCTCTGGCCTGACAATAATAAAGAAAATAACAATATAACATAAGGCATTTTATTTTGACTTGAATCTTATTCCACTTCCATTAACTACAATCATGGACAAAACTGTTGGCGACCAACTGACACGGTCTTCGGACAGAATTAGTTTTGTAGTCACACATGTAAATTGTGTGTTGAAAGTAAATGCAAATGAGGTTTTTCCTGATCAAGATGATGTTGAGTAATACTTTGTTGGCTTCGATTAACAAAATTTCACAGAAACTTTTAGTTGATCTCCCAATTCCAAGGTTTGCTATTCTCAAATTTACAGTTTTCTTTACAAGTTTTATCCACAATTGTAGCATCTATAAGATGGGCTGGGGTAAATACAATGATTTGTTTGAATTCCCCTTTTATTTGAATGTGGTGTAGAAATTGTTTGTGTGGCCAAGACTGTCTCTGTTGCTGTTCTTTTCAGTAAGGTAACAGTCTACTGCTGCTGGCAATATTGTTCTATCTTCTTGTTCAGAATAATTTATCTATGTTTTAGGAGCTGCATCAGACTAAATGCTTGCTAAATCCTGGGAGGTTTGGTTTTTTTAATTGTTTGTACCAAAGCTAATTTACTAGGAATTTTCATCAGCTTGAACGTACTGACAGTTTCGTGTGATGAAATTCTTTGAAATTCAAATGATAAATATGGATCCACATTTAATGCATGAAATCCGCAATGCATGCTAAAACTGGGAAACTTTGGAGCGTTTTTCTTACTTCTTGGTGAAAAAATGGTTAATCAATAAAATATGAATGTGACTCAAAACTCACATAATAAACTCGTTATTGGACACAACACTGGAAGCCACTCCACCGACAATGAACCAAGGATTAAGCACTGTCTGTCCTCCATTCACTGTTGTACCAGCTTCTAAAGCCAAGTCATTGAATCCCTTGATCACAAGAGGGGTAACAATTTTTCGCTCCATCAACGTCATCTGATTACTTACACCAAGAAGCATGAGCATGTTGTCACACTCAGTGACTCCCATGGCGTACAGATCACTTAGAACGTTGGCGCAGGCGATCTTTCCTTGCATGTAAGGATCATCGACAAGAGGGTAGAAAAAATCTGTGGTCTGAACAATGCTGATTCCCTGGTGCCTGGTGGGGAGAACACAACTGTCCATTCCAACACCAATTTTCCCCTCGCCTTTCTTCTCACCAAGTCCCTCCAGGAGTTTGAGCAGCTCCTCCTGAGGGACTTTACATCCTCATCCCTTGAGTTTGGTGTAGTTTATGAGACGAAATGTTTCTGGTAAACCATAGTCTTTAGGGTCGAATTTCTTACTCCCCTCCATTTTCAAGATGGAACGTCCACTCAATACCTCATGTAAAGGTTGAGAAAAGATAACATCGGCCTAAGGGAGGTGACGTCATCGGGTTATTCTTCGGAGCAGCCACGAACCGAGATCCGATTATACCGGAAATTGACCTGCATTCACTCTCTTTCAGTAGTAATGGCGGACGACGTCGGGGAAATAAAGACTTCGAACGTTTGTTAGGATTCGTTATGGTAGAATACAGAGTTCTTTCTACTTTCGTTTCTCGGCGTCTGAACACTGACCTCAAGGATTTTACGTTCGATTTGTGGAAGAAACGTGGAACTATGAAAACAGTCAAGATTTGCTCAGGTAACATCGGCCTACGGGAGGTTAACATCGACCTAAAGGAGGTTAACATCGGCCTACGGGAGGTTAACATCGACCTAAGGGAGGTACGTTTTATAGCACCACGTTTGTATCGTATGTGTTATACTGGCACAATCGTAGACATGGAAAGCTTATTTGCAAGCATTAAAACTTACAATCTTGCAGGAGCTTTTCAGTAATCATTGACCTGAGTGTCATTTCATTTATTGCCAACTCATAACATCCACCTACAGGAGGTTAACATCTACCTAAGGGAGGTACAGTGGCTCACAGTGTACATTTTATAACTTATGTATTACAAAAGTCAATTCATAGGCATAGAAGCTTACTCTCTAGCAGGGAAACTTGGGATCATAAGGAGCTTTTCTTTCATTGACTTGAATGTCATAATTTTCATTTTTACCAACTCATAACATCCGCCTGTAGGAGGTAAACATCTACCTAAGGGAGGTTATGGTATTATAATAAGGAAGGATGGACTTGAAGAAAGCTTACGAATCTTAAGGGGCTTTTGCATTTCTTGTACATGCCATTTTAGAATAAATTTATTTATAAATAATAATAATAATGATAATATATTATTATTATTATTATTATTATTATTATTATTATTATTATTATTATTATTATTATTTGAAAAGCCTTTTAATCTCACTAGAATGAGATAAATGAGAGTTTTCTCATTTTTTTATTTACACTCATAACATGGAATACAGTGAAAGGCAATTGTTCTCTTGTTGTTGTTGTCATTTTTTTCTTGGTTGACCCCATCAACCTGTAATTTCCACATTAAATTTTGCTAGAAGTGACTGTTTATGACTGTAGAAATGATAGATCATTTTTAAAAAATATAACCCTTAATATGTCAGAATTTATTTTAATTTAATTTGTGATCTGACTTACAAGAGGTTTGACTGTTTGACTGCTTCATTTTTTATTTGCCATTAACCAAAAAATACAACATAAATACATTAAAGATGATACGAAGATTAGTTCGACAATAAGGTATATAGAAGGTATAAGGTATATGTGGGAGCAGGGATGGCGCAGTGGTGAGAGCACTTGCCTCCCACCAATGTGGCCCGGGTTCGATTCCCGGTCTCGGCGTCATATGTGGGTTGAGTTTGTTGTTGGTTCTCGTCCCTGCTCCGAGGGTTTTTCTCCGGGTACTCCGGTTTTCCTCCCTCCACAAAAACCAACATTTCCAAATTCCAATTCGACCTGGAAACAGTGGATGGAAGAGCCAGCCCGTGGATTCCACTGAAATTCCTATTCTATCCTATTTATAGAAAAGGTTGGAATTTCTTGTATTATAAGAATGTATCTGGCTTGCAAGAGTAAACATATCGCGAAAATAATTTGGAAGTAAGCTTCTTTTAAAAAGATACATAAATTTACCTATTTGGTATAAATAAATGTCAGAGAATTTTAAAATCTCCTGTTCTTTAAAAAGAACACAAGTATGAGCATCAAAAGAAACTTTAGATATTATTCTGATTATCTTCTTTTGCAGAACAATAATCCGATTTAAATTAGACTGATATGTCGATCCCCACACAGAAGCACAATAAATTAAGTAAGGGTAAACTAGACTATAGTACAAGGAGCGTAAGGAGGTTTTGGGAAGGCAAAAACTAGACTTATAAATAATACCTATTGATTTTGATATTTTTCTAGAAACGCTAAGAATGTGAGGCTTCCATGACAGATGCTCATTGAGGATAACACCTAAAAATACTGTCTCTTTCACACGTTCAATTGCATTGTTGTCAATTTGAATAGATATATCAAGTGTTTTCCTCCTTTGGGGTGGTCTAAAAACCATAAAATTTGATTTTTTAAAGTTAATGGACAGCTTGTTTGCTAGACACCATTGAGTTAATTTAAGCATTTCAGAATTTTCAGAATTCAAGATTCCAGGAAGCAAGTTAAAATCTTTGTGGGAGAAAAATATGTTTGTATCATCTGCAAAAAGAATAAAATCCACGACCTTTGACACGTTACACAGATCATTTATATAGAGTAGAAAGAGTAGGGGACCTAGTATAGAACCCTGAGGCACCCCGCACTTAATTTCGCAAGACTCCGAACTGACACCATTAAATTCCACATATTGTTGTCTATTGCTTAGATAGCTTTCGAACCCTCTAAGTGAAGTGCCACGAACACCATAATGCTCTAATTTTGAAATCAAAATGTTATGATCAACGGTGTCAAAGGCCTTGGACAAGTCTATAAAAATACCAACTGTGCATTCCTTATTGTCAATGGCGGAAGAGATTTTGTCATATAAACAAGTAAGAGCATAAGCGCTAGCCGTGGAGTGATGCTTGCGAAAACCATACTGATTGTCAGAGAGAATGTTATGATTATTAAGAAACCTTAAAAGACGATTGTACATTACTCTCTCATTGCTTACTACAGTACATTAACAATATTGGTTTTATTTTATTTCTTTTCAGAATGCAATACTTAAACTGCACAGACCACTGAAGAAACAGCTACTTCAAAGACACCTATGACTCATTAATTCCCCAAAAGACTCTTCAGCAGGGAAACTTGGGATCATAAGGAGCTTTTTTATCATTGACTTGAATTTCATTTTATTTTTACCAAGTGATAACAATTCCACCTGCGTATACAGGAGGTAAACATCTACCTGAGGGAGGTCATGATGATTATAGCACCATGCAAGTATGTATTATTATAGGGAAGAATTGACTTGAAGAAAGCTTATGAATTTTAAGGGGCTTTTGCACTTCATGCACAAGGCCCTCAAATTTGGAATGACAACCCTCTTGATTTAGGTAATTCGCTTACTATCTCGAATTGTAGACCAGAACTTAGAGATAACTTCCAATCAAATTGTGAATTCATGTCCTTTTGAACTCTCGTATACACGGCTTAGCTTAATTTAATATTTTTTTTGTTATTTATTTAATTTTTTTTCATTTAAGTTATTATTATTATTATTATCACCACTATTATTAACATTAATATTTATCTATTTATTTATTTATTTATTTGTAAACTGTAAAGTAATTGCACCATTTTGACCAATCTCCTGTATGAATTGTGCCATATAAGCCCCCAGCTTCGGCATCTCAATATCGATTTACAGGTATTACTTATTACCATGCACTCTCTTGTACTATCATTATGAATAAAGAGCATTATATATTATATTGTCTCAGTTGTTCAATAATTATTGTATTCAAACAGAAGAAGAAAAAAAAAAAGAGAAAAGTCCAAATTCTCCAATGCCAAAGGTACAGTGTAAATTCAGTTCAATTTCTCTACCCCAGCCAAATTCAATTCCCTTCTTCCCAGGCATGGTACATGGTCAAATGCCATGTGGGAGTGGGGGGGGGGGGGGGGGGGACAAGGCATTTATTTTTTGTTCAAATTTGACTTGTTCTCCAACTAATGACAAAGTTCCACCCATATTTAGAAGCATAGAGCTTACTTGATAACAAATGACACGTCATGAGCTTAAAACATGAAAATGAAAACATTTAGGGGTGGTCATTTGGATCTTTTGAAAAGCACACTCAAAGGTTCATGGCATGGCTCAATTTCATTTTGACCTTTACTTGAGGTACAGATTTGTTGACTTACAAAATAATAGCTCTTTATGTCATATCTTTTTGACTCAATAGCCATAAAGGTTAGCAACCATAACTGTAATTGAATATGGATATTTGAAAGATACATTTCAATATCAGGTGAAAGATTAAGTAGAAGAAAGATCCTCAGTTATTTTTTTTGGATTTCTTTTCACAACTGCTTAAGGACGGTGCCTACCAATAGCGAAGTATTTTTGCACGGTTTATCACTATGCGGGAAAAGCAGATCTTGGTAGCCGGTATTAAAAGCCAAATTTAAGGAAATTGGGGGTAACCACGCATTTTTTAGAGATAACCAAGCAACAATATTATTCTAAAAAGCAGCAAAATACAAAGCAATGTATGGCGCTTTTTTCCAAATTGAAGCTTTATTATCTCTGAAAAATGCATGATTTCCCCCCAATTTTCTTTTTGGATACCAAAATCACTTGCTAAGTTCTGTTTTCTCCGCATAGTTTTAAACCGCGCAAAAATATCCCTGTAATAGTAGGCACCACCCATAGGACACCTGAGTATCTCCAGATGCACAGAACGTATGCACAGTAACAATAGTAGGCACGGTCCTTAAGTTCTAGAAAGGACTAAGAATCTTTCTTCCAATGAAACATAAATTTACTTAAAAATGTTGGTCATTTTGTATCTTTGCACTCTAAGTGGTACATATATACCAATCTACACAATTTCCTGCCAGAGAGGAACAAAATTATGACCATTTGCATCCAATCCATCATTATATGGGAGATCCTCCGTCAATTAACCCTACAAACTTGAATATCAAATTTTACATAATTTTGCCACATGACGAGAGGTCAAGCTTGACAATAACAGTTCAACAACATCTGTTGTACACAATGTCTTTTGATGAATTGATGAGTCATAGGTGTCTTTGAAGTAGCAGTTTCTTCAGCGGTCTGCACAGTTTAAGTATTGCATTCTGAAAAGAAATAAAATAAAACCAATATTGTTAATGTACTGTAGTAAGCAGTCAAACAGTCAAACCTCTTGTAAGTGATCACAAATTAAATTAAAATAAATTCTGACATATTAAGGGTTATATTTTTAAAAATGATCTATCATTTCAACAGTCATAAACAGTCACTTCTAGCAAAATTTAATGTGGAAATTACAGGTTGATGGGGTCAACCAAGAAAAAACGACAACAACAAGAAAACAATTGCCTTTAATCATCATAACAGCTATTATGCTATTTTAATGCACCTGCATTTTTTCTATTTAAACCCATAACACCTCTCACAGCAAATCTTTATGGCTGTAAAATTGTTTCATTAGATGAATATAAATGGCCCAGTATAGGTCAGTGTGTTGCCAAAAAATAATATTGATAATAATATATTATATTCCATGTTGAGTGTAAATAAAAAAATGAGAAAACTCTCATTAATCTAATTCTTTTATAGTGAGATTAAAAGGTTTTTCAAATAATAATGATAATAATAATAATAACAATAATAATAATAATAATAATAATAATAACTCTTTATAAATAAATTTATTCTAAAATGGCATGTGCACGAAATGCAAAAGCCCCTTAAGATTCGTAAGCTTTCTTCAAGTCCATCCTTCCTTATTATAATACCATAACCTCCATTAGGTAGATGTTTACCTCCTGTAGGCGGATGTTATGAGTTGGTAAAAATGAAAATATTTATGAAATTCAAGTCAATGATAGAAAAGCTCCTTATGATCCCAAGTTTCCCTGCTAGAGAGTAACCTTCTATGCCTATGAATTGACTTTTATGATACATAACTTATAAAATATACACTGCAAGCCACTGTACCTCCCTTAGATAGATGTTAACCTCCTGTAGGTGGATGTTATGAGTTGGTGATAAAATTAATGAAATCACACTCAGGTCAATAATAAGAAAAGCTCCTGCAAGATTGTAAGTTTTAATGCTTGCAAATAAGCTTTCCATGTCTACGATTGTGCCAGTATAACACATACGATACAAACGTGGTGCTATAAAACGTACCTCCCTTAGGTCGATGTTAACCTCCCGTAGGCCGATGTTAACCTCCTTTAGGTCGATGTTAACCTCCCGTAGGCCGATGTTACCTGAGCAAATCTTGACTGTTTTCATAGTTCCACGTTTCTTCCACAAATCGAACGTAAAATCCTTGAGGTCAGTGTTCAGACGCCGAGAAACGAAAGTAGAAAGAACTCTGTATTCTACCATAACGAATCCTAACAAACGTTCGAAGTCTTTATTTCCCCGACGTCGTCCGCCATTACTACTGAAAGTGAGTGAATGCAGGTCAATTTCCGGTATAATCGGATCTCGGTTCGTGGCTGCTCCGAAGAATAACCCGATGACGTCACCTCCCTTAGGCCGATGTTATCTTTTCTCAACCTCATGTAAACGTCACTTTTATTATACAGATACTTTTTGCTACACTTACATGACAAAGAACCACTGAAGACAGACGCAAACAAACATGGAAGAATACACAGAACAGAAGTCGTTTTGGGAGTTGGTTCTTCATTATGGACTTTTTCTGGGTGGGATTTTCCAGCTTATTTGCATTCTGGCGATTGTCGTGGTTCCTTCAAATAAACCGATAGAGGAAGAAGACATCTTACAAGAAAAAGACAGCAAAAGTCGAAAACTTCACGGACAAGGAACTCCACAATCTTCACAACCAAGATTGAGGGAAAAAAAGAAGAAACGCTGACTGTGTTTATTAGTTTCCCTGCCAAACATTATCTTTTCCTGGACAATAGAAAGATTCAGTTTCGACTTGGTGATGAATTACAACGTCGTTGCTACATGTTAAATTTACTTGCAGAGATGTCAACAACTGGGAGAAGGGACAATATTGACCAACATGAGCCGAGACGTAAACAAACGGCTAACTTCAAACTTGAACTCCTTTTATCTTTTTATACGGAGCATAAAGAAGAGTCTAGAGCACCATGTTTGTTAATAAATGTATTGCTAGTTTCTAATTTTCATTCCACTGCTTGATAGTACGCTTGCAGTTTAACTGTAACAAAAATTTCTGATTTTCTTTTGGAACACATTTTGTAATAATTTGCATATACACTGTATAAACTTTTCGTTTTACAACATAGGCTCAGCTCATTACTTACATTTTCTTTTAAATGTGACGTCAACCGTATCTGGGACTGTAGGATTTTTATTGAAAAAAATTTCAAGGATACAAGGAAAAGTTTCCTCATTTTCATTGAAGCAGATCTCAGGGCAACATTTCCTAAAGGATGCAAAAGTCCAGCAAATCTTAGCCAAAACAACAAGAAGAAATTATCTAAGAGTACTATCGGTCAGTTATGCCCCTTATGACCTTCATTAGTTATTTGAAATTGATGTCAATGTGGGTTCCAAAATTTGTCCCATACACAGGTGGCCCAAGCCCAAGCTGTGAGCGATGATCATCTTGTGTAATAGCACTAATAGCGGTCACGGCGAAAATGTAAGAGTTTGTATGGGAATATTTACGATCGGATTTAGGAGGTACAAGCACTGGAAAGTTCTTAACAAAAATAACATACCTTGCTTCTAAGGTGTATTGCCGATTGTCTTTGCCATTTTGTGCTGATTTGAGGCCATTTTAGCGAGTTGTCACTTCCTAGGTTTCCCACTCCTAAGAGAAAGAGTGGGAAACCTAGGAAGAGATAAATGGGAAAAAGACAATCGATAATACCCCTTAGAAGCAAGGTATGTCATTATTATTAAGAACTTTCCAGTATTTGTACCTCCTTAATCCGATCGTAAATATTCCCATACAAACTCATATTTTCGCCGTGAGCACCATTACGCAAGATGATCATCGCTCACAGCTTGAGCTTGGGCTGCCTGTGTCCCATACTGCTCTAGCACTAAGGACACGAATTATGGATCAGAGAATTAACTCTGTAGTGTGTTAGGTTTAAGGTTTTAGGGTTTTTTTTATTATTATGCACTATTTCAATGGTTTACAACAAAAGGAAATTAAAGTAACATAAAGGCAGCATTAAATTACATAAATGTGAAAAGTAAAATGTGCGCAGTGACCAAAGGAGCTTAGGCTTTAGAGTTGGTCACTGCCACGTGCAGCTAACTGGCGTATAACGTGCAACTAACTAGAGCAAAAAAAAAGTAAAGAATAATAAAAGTGCAATAATAGAAACATACTACAATTTTTACATAAAAAAACGATAGAAACGATAATTAAGAGTGAGGGCGGTACTTTTTAAATACCCAATATTCATTGGCATAGAGTGCTAAGTGAACCTGTAAAAAATCCTACTAAGCATTAGCCCTAGTAGGGAAATGGGAGATGGCATGAGGCAAAGAAAAAATCTCTTAGCAGGGTTTTCATGGGTTAATTTAGCACTCTAACATACACTACAGTTAATTCTCTGATCCATCATTTGTGGCCTTAGTGCTGGCGACACCACACACTTGTACCCTTCACATTCACCTTATTACCACCACTATCACCCGCCTTTCTTCAGTCTGACCTTGTAGCTCAGTCGGTAGAGACAGACTATCAAATGTGGAGGTCATGGGTTCGATTGTTGCGGAGGTAAAAGATTTTTCTTTGCCTGGTGCGGGATCCCATATCCCGAGAAGGACTGTTGCTTATGCCACAAGTTACATCTCAACAGCCTGAGCAGTACCAAATCTGAATTTGTCTGTCTTTCATTGATACCCCTTTCAGTTAAATATACATGAAACTGAAAAATTTCATACCCATCTCGTACCAAAGAGCCAAAGACAGAAGAATAATAATTTTTATCAGCTATGTTACAGGACTATTCCCTCTAATCTCCAACAGGAATTACGTACAGTTATTACTCTCCTCTCACTTCACTGAGCCTGACTGTGTAGCTAACTACATGGAGTACCCCCACCCACCCCACTCCAAGAGTTTTCATTTTTAAGAAAGTATGATATGGGAACAAATGTTTAATGTAATCTGTCCATCTCATAAAGTTTTGAATTTACCCATCACCACAATTACATTTTAAATCTTTTCTTTTGAAAGATGGAAGGGCAAGATAATCTTGAAAACGCAGCTGGGTAAAGATGGAAAGTAAGGCTGCAAGTAACAGTTGTGTCAAACACTCAGAAACAGGTACTATGGACAATGGAAGCAAAGGTAGACAACCAGATTTTTGCTCAGTGTCATACGTTAAACACTGGGAACTTACAGGCAATTAAATCAGACAAAGGTCAAAATTTTTTAATAGTTTTCATCAATACACAACATATAACATCACATATCTTTCAATCTGGATCTTGTTGTAAAATTCAATAAATTAATAGTGCTTTCAACATTGTATATTTGTTATAGTGTACTACAATAGCTGAACACAGTGTACTCTTCATTTATGAAAATAAAACTGATGTTTGACATTGGGCAAACTGAATATTGACATGCTGGGCATCCATGTGGCAGTGGATGAAACTGATAAAGACAAGCCACAGATGGCAAAGGCAAAACAAGTGCTTTCTATCAGTGACTGTGTAAAATTGCACCAATAATATGAATAAAACAACAGCCAGCTAAGTGTCCAGGGTGTCAATGTTCTTGTTGCTCAATGTCCTCAATGACTAATTCAGCCCTTTTCTGCCTCCTCAGTTCATACCCAGAGTCCTCAGGCTCTTTGGCTAGCGGTTGGTCGCCAGGAGAGACTCTGGGGAACTGGGATTTTATTACTGCAGGATTTCTGTGGTAAAACAATCAATGCAAGCCATTACAAGGCAGCCAATCAAAAATTAATTTTTTTTCGAAATCTTTAAAGTCTCTCCTGGTAACAAACTGCTGGCCAAAAAGCCTGAGGACTCTGGGTACGAGATTGGGTCAATTCTTGAATCAAATAATGCAGTTATCACTTTTGAGTAAACTCAAGCTTAACTTAATGTTGACTAGCATAAGGTGTTAATTGAACAGCTAGTGGAAGAATTACATTTGGGAGGATTTGACCTATTAAAAATAAAATTGTTCCACATATAGCAGGCATAACAGCACAGTCATACAAAATGATATTTCATTTTGTTTGTGTACACGACACCAAATTTGTAAGAGTAAAATAGAGCTTGTTTGGTGCAATTTGGATTTTCAAGGCCTCATAATTTTACAATCCTCTCATACCAAACCCTGTAATTTTGATTTTGCAATGTTTATTGGTTCCAAGTGACTTTCAAATTGTTTTCCCAATGGAAGTTTTGAATTAAATTTTTGTGTTCATGTTTTTCTTTGCTTCTCTTTTTAATCCTCCATTTCCTTGTTTCAACATCTTTTTTTAATTATTTCTCATTACTTATTCTCCCAAGCAACTGTTATTATTTTGGTTGGCCTGAGTAATAAGACTAGTAATGGCACTGTCAAACGTTATCTGTTTAATCAGCTTTTCATAGGGGTTATCACACACTGATTCTGGTTGCAATTTCTTACAGGAAACACCAAAAATAGAAAAATACTGATCTGAGAAAAAAGTGTTTCTTCAAGTGAAAGTTGCCAAAAGATAACTTGGAAACAATGAGCTTCAAGAATAAATATTGGCGTTCATTAATCCTACACTTAACAGAGTTCTGGGGTAGGAAAAAAAATGTTGGGTCCATAAATTAAGTTCATTTTGCCAAAATGACAACACATAACCCTTTTACTCCCAGGAGTGATCAATATGTAATTTCCCTTTACATTTTGAATGTGATGTCAACCAGACAAATGATGAAAATAAAGAAAATCATCAACTATATAGCTAGGTGATATTGTTTGATGTAGTGTCAAATTGTGTGAACTAACTTTTAAAAGAAATGTATCGGCAGTCAGTCAGGAGAATTTACATTCATATCATGGGAGTAAAAGGGTTAAAAATTTAACCAGTCCAATCCAAAAGAGCTTTAATAAAATAACTAGCAGCACTTCCACCTGCCATGCCCAGTGTTATACTCAAAACACTCAAGTATCCCACAGTTTCTTTAGCACGCCCAGGTACCTCAGAGGAAGCATAAGAGATGAGTGATGTCGTAAGGTGGCCAGTGGAAAGACCAAGTACTGCAACAAACGTCGCCATCCATGCAGGCCTGTCACTCAGCATATGCGGTGGTACACTCAAACAGATGCCGATGACAACAAGGCACCGTACCAAAGTCGATAGCCATGCCCTATGTAGGGAATATACATAGTACATGGCTAAAGGTCCTCGGCCAAGAACATCACCAATATTGTAAACAAGAATCAGTAACACAGGGAACCAGCCATTTCCAAGGAAATCTATTGCCATAGTGGCCACAGATGGTATAACAATGTACTGTTGAGCAGTCACCAGGGTCAGTAGAAAACAGTGACAGAACACATGCTTGTACCGAAGCACTCTCAATGCTTCGCCCGTGAAGAATGCAAATCTCTGGAAGGGGTGTTTCCAGTCAGTGTCAAGGCCACTTCTTGGAGCGCGCAAGTAGTAGCGCTGGAATGCATTGCCTCTTGCCAGATGCAGATAGACAGCAATCACCAGGAGAATGAATGCAGCAGCAGCTCCAAAGTAGTAGTAGCTTGAGACATGAAGGTTGTTGGTTGTAGTCTTGGTCAGAATCCTCAAGACTGTTATCAGTAGGCCACATAAACCCACACCAAGCTGTTGAAATAATCACAACAATTGTCTGAATTAGTATAAAGTGTCCTCCTTTCGTTGACCATTTGAAAACTCATTAATAATAAAAAAATTATTCATGGGTCCATTGACCTATCAAATGGCCGATAATACATCACGTGCAGTGACTTTATATCGATGAACCTCGTCCTTACTAGTATGCGGTGTTTTATCAGCTGATAAAACACTCCTCATTAGTATGTGGTGTTTCTCTCGTATGCTAATTTTCAACTTTCACAAAAGCATAATTATTGTTATGAACAATATTGACACAAGCTTTTCCAAGAATGTTTTTGAAGCAGTTCAAAAAACTTCCAGCACATTTTTATTGGGTCTAAAACCTCTCACTGCACCTCGTGGTTTTAAACCCAATAACACACTCCTGCTCATTTTTTAAACATTACTTAAAAATACAGGTAATGTAACTAGTTTTACATATCTACATTTTGTGCCATGTGTTTGAGTTAGAATTGCCATTCTAATTCAACCCTTTCAGTTAATTTTCCCCTTCAGGGGCCATTCGGAAATGCCATGTCCTAATTAGGATACCCTTGGTATGTGACATGGTAATAATTACGTGAGTTTTAATATTACATGAAGCAGCAGCTTCCATGAAGTGGTAGCTTACAAGAGCTTGGAGATGAGTCCTACAGAGTCAAATGTTCCACCAGTTACTTATGGAGAAACCCAAAAATTATTCATCCAATGTAAATACAAATACAGTGGACCAAATGGACTGATGGTCTGAAATGTTTTTTATTCTTTTTTGTCCTAAACCTCTTTTTCACATGTACATCAAAAAGTGGTTTACAGCTAATAACTAAATAGGATAATTTGTAAAACTTATATCAATTGGACCAACTGACGTAAATCTGTAATAATTCAATATCATATGACATCAAAAATTATGCTAAGAGATTGGAGCATTTAGCCATTAATTTAAAAACTTGCACAACAGTAACAGTAGTACTTGTACAACAGGAAAGAAGGTGAAAAGGAATGTAAAAAGTTTTCTGAAACACAGTCAAGGAGAACTAACATCTACTGACTCTTGTTCACAAAAATATTCAAGAAAAAATATCTAACAGGTTGTAAATAATGCAACCAGTATAAGCTTACATGAAAGTCAAACAATAAATAATTGATCCTTGAATTCTATGAAAATATGTTTCTTCATGCCCTGCTTTCTAAGCTATTTTATGGGCTAGTTTCCACTTCCATTTCCACCAAATCATCCCATATTTTAAACAACTTTATCACAAAATATGTCTGTGTAAATCTCCATCATAGGCATGGCTCACAGTTGGAAAATTTTTGAAAGGATTTGTTTACCTTGCAGTAGAAATATGTCATCGTGGGACATTGCCAAGTGTGACCCCAAGTTTTCATGTTGAAAAAAAGTTGGAAAGTTGTCAAGAACATCTAAGGTGCCGTAGTGCTTGGGTGGGGCAGGCTGATTTTGGAAAACTCGAGCTAGACAATAGGGATCACAGTGATAACTGTCAATGCTCGTCATTGACATGTGATCAATTTGAACAACGCAGGAATTTTCAGACCTTCACGCTTTTGTTATGGACTAATGTGGCTATTATTATTATCCTTCACAATTTCAAGGTTTTTACGGAAACTCTCTACAGGCGAGCCAAAAATTAATGCAGCCTTCGTAGCCAAGCACTCCACAAGCTTATAATCAGGGCTTTCAATAAAATTTGAAGTAGACGGATGGTTGTTGTAGAGTAGCCGGCTGTGACAATAATGGGGTCGTAAGAGCTCTTCTTGCAGAAATTTTTTGAGATCTGGAAGCACGGAAATGCTATTTCCAGCATTCTGGGATTCAAATTGAGTACAATAGATAAGACAGATTTCTTACAAATCACTTGTTCATGATCTCCATTTAATGTGTCGAACAGCAAATAACGATAAGTGTCAATTGCGTTGTTCTTAACATTGTTTAAATCCTTGGCATGTTACGTACAATCTTCCAATAGATAAAAATGAGACAAACTGTTTTTTGGCAATTGACTTCGCTTGCCAATTCAGGAAAAAACAGATCGGAATTGGGAGATAGCATGGCAATAGTAGGCGGGGCTGATATAAAAAGTAGGCGGCTGAATTCGCTAGTTGCCAGCTTCTGATGAAACCCCTGTTATAATCCTTCGTTATTTCAAGATTTTTATGAAAACTCTCTGGGACGAGGAACTGACCAGGCATAGGGTGATCAACTATTCTTTGTTGACATCCATTTCTTCCTCTTATCATAGCAGCAGTTAAAACCATCAGACTTTTGTTTGCCCATCATTCATACATCATACAAAAGACAACAAACTGCTGCTGGTTAAGCTGAATAAGAAGTAGGAGTTTCACTGTGATAGTTCTGAGCACTGCTTCAACAGGACGTATATCTATTTCACTTTATATGATTGCAATATCCTGACCTGTCTTCCAAAAATAAGCGGGTTAATGTGTATTTCTTCTGATCTCTGGTATCTGGTCTACTTCAGTTCTCAATGTGTCAAAACACTGACAATTACTTCCCACTAGTGCGTCCAAATGGTTGTAACAATGGTACATTTTACTGAATTACCCCCATTTCCCACTCTCCTACATGTATATACCTTGTCAATCCAGAAAAAAAAAAATGAAAAGGAAGGTAATCAAATTTCCACAATTTGATGAAGGAGAATGCAAGCCTTATCTGGTGATGGGTGTAGTTGTCCTGTGTCATTCATCGTAATTCATTGTTTCTCTATTTTGATGCCAATATAAGTTTACCAAGGATTCTTCCATTATCGTTAAAAAAAGGATTCTTTTATGGGTCACGATTTGGATGGGAACTGTTATAAGTTGGCATCATTTTCATGGAGCCTATTAATTTTTTTTCTGTCAAGTTCAAGCTCAAGCGAAGTTTAAGTTTCGAGTAAATTCTTGAGCTGTATTCATTTTGAGGAATTTCAGAACAAAAGCATGAGCCAACACATACAAGTTTATGTCAAGTGAAAACAGGCAAACCTAAGCAGAAACAGAAGCATTTGAAAAAGGAAAATACTTGATACTTATGTTTGCCCTGTGATTATGCATATGCTTGTCTGGCTTCTTTTCACATGGACTGTTATGTTCCCACTTTTGCTTATCCTCACAATGCCATTGAAAACCAGGCCTTAGTGGTGTGAACAAGTTACATGGATATGAACCATGCGTGAGCATGTTATATCAAATGGTTTGCATTGTCAGTGAATGACTCTTTGAGCCAGAGGTGATTATAGTAGCATCACTGTTGGACAGTTAACATCCAGTTTGAGGTACAATACTTAAATAAATAGTTTACAAACCTCCTCACAATACATGTTGTGAAATTTCATGACTGTCTCTGATGAACATATTTTTTAACAATAAACATCTATGGCCTTCGCAGTGAAACCACTCACGCCCAACTCGTGGTTCCACTTGAGTTTTGAACATTTTATGATTCCATCTTATGGTCGATAAGAGTACAGACCATAGAAAACTGACGTTGATTTCTTCATTGGCAAAAGGGATATAGTTACATAGCAAGACTCACTGTGACCCAGCTTTTGCATCAGGATTATAATGTATTTACAAAACACGTACCATACCCCAGTTGTTCAAAGAGGAGATAACTCTATCCAGTGGATAAATTACTATCAAACGGATAAAATGTACTTCAACTGATGTATCTTATCTGCTGGATAAAGTTATCTCCTTGTTGAACAACTGGGGCCAGATGGCTGCACATAATATACATGTAAACAGCATGATAACACAACTTTTGCATTAAGGGTCTTGTTTCTGTTATAAAGGTTCATAGCTCAAACAATATTGTCCCGTTTTCAATGAATGGCTTTAACTGGTGTTCAGCACTAACAAAATAATTCGATCATCAAAATTTAATGAAACACAACCAAAATTAAACTGCAATCAAAGGATTCCTTGGGCATCTGTTTCCTCAAATAATTTCTACCCTTCTTACACAACTTCATAGGCCAGTGCTGTAAAATTTTACCTTAGAAATAGAAGCAAACCTGATATTTTTAATTATTCCCAAGAAAGACATTTTGGGGATTTGCCAAACATTAGAATTTATCTAGAGAGTTTGCTTACACTGTAAGCTGGTGATGTTGACAGCTTGGTGTCCAGAGTGAAATGACTGATAGCTCGCCCAGTCTGGGGTCCTTTTATAGTTAGTGTCCACATTTAGTAAGTAAGTAATATCTTTATGGGGCTGTGTGGAAAATTCTCTTTCACAAAATTCCCCACACAATTAAACTTACATTACTGGGAAATTGCAAGGCTCTTTTTTAACTTATACTTTGACTCTGACGATGTACATGTACATGCTATGGTCCAATTTTATCCTTGGTTTACCTTTCATTTTCCATTGTTCTTGGGTATGGTAATGTGTGATAATGAGTTTCAAACAATGGCAAACAAAATTTAAACCAAGGATAAAATTTAACCACAACATACATACATGTACCTACATGTATAAGGCTGTATAAGGCTGTATAAGGTTGTTAACATTTAAAATAAACTTAAGTCAAATTGATGAAAATTTCTTACCATTAGTCCTTGAGTATACAATGGCGGCAAGGCATGAGTGCTTAAACCAAACAAAGTGGACTGACAAACAGCATCCGCTAAACCAAGAATACCCGCCACAAACAACACGGACCAGAAATGACTCTTAAGACATGTCGAACCACATAACTCCAGCTGATCCAGAACAATGAACCCAACCATACACACTGCCATCACCAAAAATCCACTGACGATTCGCCATTTGAAGCTTGCAGCTCGGCCCCAAACCAGGTTCACGAAAGAGCCGCAGAACAACAGTGGATTGTAAATAGCGTTCAAAGCGAACTCCGGTTGCTTGCGAGGGAAGATGTCATCAAAATAATCCACAGCCGCGAAAATAACAAAGATGGGAAGCACAGAGCCGATCCCAAAGAACACAAATTGTAAATACATGGCAAGGTTTTTTCTCGTCAGCATACTGAACAGAGGTTTGTCTTTATTCCTTGCGTGAAAGTCCGCATCGTCGCCGATGAATTGTTCAACCTCGGCTTCTAAGTCAGCCATGTTAGCCGCTTGGGGAGAACTGCCTTCGCTGCTGAAAAAGAATTTAAACATCGAGTCGACACATCCGGTACCGGACAGGAAGCTATCACTTTTCACAGGCCGTTCGGCACAGACTTCGGTGAATACCTACTTGAACAGTATATAAAACTACTGTATTGAATTTCACTGTACTTTTTACACAGGGAGTGACACTCACTCCACTCACACAATCCTCACACTAGACTCACACAACAGTCAGCCTTTGTTGGCGAGCCTCCATTCAATTTGACCAGAGGTTTTTTTTTTTCTAAAGTCTGTATGTTGTATAACCATCATAGAGTTTTTCCTAACCAACTAAATGTGTTGTAGGAAAATGAATTAGAGATAAAACGGGAATTACCCGGGGAATTACCTGTTTTAACAATTTCTTGAAGAAACATTAGGAAAGAGGGAAACAACAGCACTGAGTTAATTTGCTCCTTTAGGGTCATCCTAACTTCAGGAGTACTCACTGTTTTCTTTGATGACTGGTCGAGGGCAGCTGTGCAAACGCCGTCTTTGATTTTTCGATTTCTCTAAAACCTCAGAATACCGTACAAATCCAGCGAAAACGACAAGAAGCGCTAAAGTGATATGAAAAATAAAAGTTGCGAGGTTAAACTGTTGTCACGGTGTCACAAAATTCCTATTATTCATGTTTTCATTTGTTTCCTTTACATGTAGAAATTTAATCGTTTCTTTTTCATTATCTAAATTCGTTAGGGATATTATCAGTCTTATCAGGGGCGTAACGACCATATACGCACGTACGCACGTGCGTACCTCGAAAATCTAAAAAAGAATGTTCATTTATTTATTTATTTATTTATTTGACTTATTTATTTATTTATTTATTTATTTATTTATTTATTTATTTATTTATTAACCCTTTAAGCCTCAATAGTGCCGTATGGCACAAGATGCAATCACATGCTCAATATTCAGTCAATTTGCGTGAAATTTGCACAACTAAAAGATTCTCGAAAGATCTACACATGGAAAGCATAATATCATGCCCCCCTCCTATACAAGACTTGATTTACCACCCCTGCAACTTTTGGAACTTTTTTTTTTTATCTTTGTACTTTTTAGGCCAAGTTAATATCGCACAACAACCAATGTACTGAGAGCTGCAAATTAGGCTATAGTTTAGGGACATACCCAATCTTTACAAGGAAAAGACAAATTTTAAACATTTTTATTTTTCCATTTTGGGCACTTGTCAATTCAATCTGTGATCTCCCGGCCTCCGTCTCTTTTGGTGTGATTTATAGCATACCCCAGAAAATACCTTTCAAATGGTATATCACATGTGGTCTCCTGGTTTATAGTTACCGATTTAGAAAAATTTGGCGTTTCCCTTGGGGGTTAACTTATAGACTTTTTGGCGAAAAGCGACTTAAACATATGCAAGAGTTTTCTCTTGTTATTGCGAGTTCAAAACCCAGTCATCACAATGGTGATGGTCGAGACACTTGTGTCAACCTGTGCTGCCGAACACAGTTTTAGCGGCATGAAGAGACTGAAAACCCCTCTTCGAAGCACTATGAGTGAGGAGAGGCTGTCCTCTTTGGCAATACTCCACATACACAAGCACAAGAATGTGGATATTGACAATCTAGTTGCTGAATTTTCCCGTAGTAAAGGGAAACAATTCGCTTTTTTCCTGTAGCCGCATTTACAGTTTATAACACACAAGTCCAATATACACTTATATCAGTAGTACCAAAGGCTGACAAATAAACAACAAAGTTACTGAATAGTTAGCGTTTTTTCATGCTTTGATTTTTGAAACTTCTCCCTCGAAAAAATGGCATTTCCGAGTCCCTAAAAATAAAACTTTTCTGGGGGAACATTCCCCACACCCACTAGAGGCTCGCGTCTTCGGCGCTCGTTTCACTACGCCCTCCTGGGCGTAGCTAAGCGGAAAAACCACGCTACGCCCCTGATTGTTAATTATTTATAGTCTTTATTCGTCGTATTTTTATCAGTCAAAAAATGTCACTAGTATATTAGTAGTTATTGTCTTAGGAAATTGGAAATTGTAAATGTCAATGTAGTCTAACTAACTATTATTATTCTTGTTACCGTGTATTTCGTATCTTATTGTGTAATCAGCATTTACGGTACATCTTGTAGTTAGCGTTTTCTGGAATCTTCTTTGTAATGTCGTAATTGTGTAAGAGTATTTAAATAGAGGTCAGGTTGTTTTTTGTTGTTGATTATTAATCTTGGAAAGGCTTGGGCGAAGAAGTAAGAAGAGAAGGCGCGACACTGTTGAATGACATCAGCAGGAAGCTGGTTAAAACCTTCGGTAAAACTCATTTGCTGGTGGCTAACTCTAGCCTTGTATTGTGGTGAACCAGAGAAAGAAGCGCAAGCAAGCGGATGAAAGAACGTGGCACTAGCAAGTTACGAAGTGCAAACGAAGAAAGTACCTAAAGACACGCTGTCGTCAGTCTAGAAGTAAGTTTGGATCTTAGACTGTGTAGCAAAGCGAAGAATTTTGTGGGATTGTCGTGGAGTGGAGAATTTTGCTTGGCGTATGCGAAGAACAACCGCAAAGGAATCGAACATTTATTTTCTTTTGTTTTGAACCGGGAAGAATAACCGCGAAGGAACTGAATTGTATAATTAATTTAGTTTAAGGTAATTAATTAGGTTTACAAATAGTTTTTGCCTTACAGTTTATTTGTGTTAAAACGTTTATGTATTCTAAATTAATTAAACTTGTTGTGTTACTTAGTCTGTTAGTATGTTGTGGATTTGCGGGAAGGGTTTTGTACAGTCCCCTTTTTAATCGTGTCATACAAGGGCAAGATCCACGTCACACACGGTCAGGAAAGTATATTGGAAGAATATACTTCCCTGCCGTGAAATCAGCTTTGCTCTTTTTCCGATTATTTGTTCTACAATTTTTTTGCTGATTAAATCCTTCACTATAGGATCCGGCACTTTCATTTTGCACTGACACAGTAAATTACTGGTTTTTTTTTATTACTGAATAGGTTAAACTGTGACTGATTTATTGTAAAAAGGTTACGAAAATCCAAATTTTGAAAAACAGGGCGGTCAAAATCTTGTTACCATAACAACACCAAGTCACGTGGGCAATAACATAGCATTAACAAATAATATTGTTGCCAGGTAAACTTTAGGAAAAGTCATAAAGCTTGGTGGCCTAAATATTAAAACAGTTATAAATGCCCAAAGTCAGTGCGGACATTTTATGTCATCAAAAGGGCTAACAAGCACTTATTTTTTTTTTTCTCTCATTCTGCCTAGGCGAGCGAATGCTCCATCTGCCAATGTGTTTAGTTTTTACTGCACCTGCCTTAGGCCGGTTCTTGTGTATTGCGCGCCAGTGTTAATCAGGGCTTCCGGTATACCTGAATGATGACTTAGACAGCATGCAGAGACGTGCACTTTTCATAATTTCTCCGGGTGTGTCGTACTCCGGCACATTGAAAGACAGGCGCCAGGAACTTTGTCCAAAGTTGTTTGAGTTCGTTATTTCCAACTTCTCTCAAAAGTTTGACCATTTGCTACCAGCAAGGCCCACCCCACATTATAATTTGAGGAGGCGGCGAACGTTTATCTTTCCAACCTGTCGTGCTGCGCTTGCATACGTTCTGTGCATCTCGGGATGGTCCGAGAAAGGCGGGCTTCTTAATGGCGACCTCCTAAACGACCTAAAACAGAGATATTTTTGCGCGGTTTATAACCACGCGGCAAAGGCAGATCCTGGCAAGGGTTATTGGAATCCGAAAGGAAAATTAGGGGTAACCACGCTTTTTTCAGAGATAATTAAGCTTTAATTTGGGAAAAAATGCTATACATTGTTTTGTACTTTAGCAACGACTTTTTAAAATTATTGTTGCTTAATTTTCTCTAATAAATGCTGCGCAGTGACACCCAATTTTCTTTTTGGATTCCAGTAGACCTTATTAAGATTTGCTTTTTCTGCATAGACATAAACAGCGCAAAAATACTTCTGTATCAGTAGGCACCGTCCTTTAGAATAATCACAAAGTGGATCACAAAACATGAATGCGCATTTCTAAGTGACGTTTTTGTTGGCGTTGCCGTCGTGTTGCGTAAGGTCATTTAACTCTTGCGCCAATAATTGCAGCATGGCTCTGGAAGTGGAGTATTGGCCGAGGTGAAATAACGCGGGACATAATTTTTTTTTTCAACGTGCGATAAAGACGTTCTGCTACGAAGGCCCTGGCATCACAGTGCGCCAAAAACTAATGAATCCCAAAACACCGAAACTTCTCACAGTAAATTCCTTCCCTCGGTCCGTTTGCAATTGAATAGTTTGTCGACCTTCCTTGACAATCTCTTAAAAGGCCTCCCATGAGTTCCTCGTGTTGGCTTTAAGTGATTGAACCCACGTACATTTGGACAACACGTCAATGACTGCCAGCAAATACTTGTAGCCGCGATTGTACTTGGACAAGCGCTAAACCTCCAACAAGTCACCGCTCCATTAATAATCCACCCCCTCGGCAGCCAAAGGAAGGGTGCGGGAACGTCTGCGTCGGCGTTCCCTCAGTGTGCAACAATGAAGTGGGCCGCGTCTTGTTCCAGCAATCGTTTGACTTGCTTGATGAGAAGGCGCTACGCCGAAACAAGGCGTTTTACATCTCCCAAGCTCACCTCCATTGGTTTGGTCACTGTACAAGGTGAGCTGGAAAGTTTTTCCTTCTTTTGTTAATAGTCTGATTCGCAAATGTCTCCAAATAATGTGCCTTGTGGATTGAGCTATGCGAATATAAGCCTTTCGATAGTTCGTTACAGTTAAACTGAAGGCGCGAGGATGATGGGTTTTCAACAAGACAACCAAGATCATAAACCTAGTAAGATTGACGTCCACAAATGTCCGAAAGGATTTTTGGGTGGTGAAGGTGAAGTGTCAACCTCTGCCACCTGCTTTCTTCATCTGAATCCTGGCACGTCTTTGTTGCATTTTCAGCTTTATCTGGTCAGGTCAAAGATGCAACCTCTTGTTCCGGCAGACTGGCATTCTCATTGGTGCTACCCATCACCATGATTTTATCAACAGCCTCCTTTGCTTTGTCCCAGAACAAAATCTCGTCAGAATAACACAAGTTTCATTTAACCATTCACTTACTCTCGAGGCTTCTCTAAATCTAAGGGGATATCTGCATGGGAAAAAGTCACCTTTACCTTTACTTGGCCTGTTCAGCTTCTTTTCACTGGAGGTGGAAGTAAAATTGATCCAAATCATGATCATCCGTGGAGCAAAACCATACTGAATCCCTTGACGCGATATGCTTGTCCAAAATGGAACCCTATCTGTACCACTTCCTTTCTGCGATGAACCAGTCAAATCTTGAGAAAAATCCCCCCTGCAAGTGATTCTACCCGACAACTTTTACAAATAAATTATTGGATTGACAGAGATGTCCGTCTTGTTTACGCATTACGAAAAATGTGAATGTACGATCAGAAGGATTCGAGTGAAACGAGGAAACGGTTTGTCTGGTCAATTGGCTTTGGATGCACAGAAAGATAACAGCGTGTACGACATTCCCAGTCGAAAGAGGTAACAGTTCTTTGGCTTTTGATGAAATGGAATGGAACACTAGGGACGAAAGCTCAGATTCCAATAAATAGGGCGTTACCCAACCCTTCATAAGAAGGACCTTGGTAGGTTTAAGACACAGCAGGAAAGACACCAAAGACGGAATCGAGGCTCTAATCTGACGAACCTCCTGTCTGCGAAAACACATTTGACGTTGAATTGGGAGCAATCAACTTGGCAGGCTGTTGAACGTGAGGAGGGTAGAATTTTGAGAACAAGTGACAGTATGTCAACCAGTGATGAACGGAGAGCTGCACGTAACGAAAAAGAGCCAATCGTGATTGAGGTGCGCAACAGTAAGTACTATTGTCTCATCAACGACGTCTGGTGACCAGTGAGAGACCCCTTGTTTCATTTTGCGGAAGGTGTTTACGTGAGCTTACGTACCCCTTGAGTGAAAAGGCTTTGAATCGGATGCTTGAAGTGCCGTACCCTCTTGGACCTTTTCTATTACGTACCCATGAGCCAAAGCGTCCTGGCGTTCTGGAGTACACCACGTACCTGTGCGAATTCGTTCGCGACTCATGTGGCGGCAATGCCGGTCGCACGAACTGGGAGGGAGCAGGAGCTCCGTTTCCACGTCAACTTCCCCCTGATGCGATAAGGCAGGACGACGGTACACCTGATCTACCTTAAAATCGGAGACGTGTGTCTCCTTCGGTTGAGTGATTATGATTGTTGGATAGCCGAAGATTTTAGGCCAGTTGATTACCACCAGCGAATAAAACGATGTGGAATTCAAGTAGCTGATCTTCTCCTTGTCGTCAGGGTTGGTCTGAAAATACAACTGAAAGGCGTTTGTCCGCCCTCCAGGGAAAGCTTCCTGTGCTCAAAACGCTTCGTCCGTCCGGCTGCAAGGTTGGCAGGAGCTGCTGTATCTAAGGATTGCTCTCTCTGAAGACCTTTAACTTTTACCCCCATAAGACTCCCACAAGACTCTAACACTATTGATAACACCAGTAGGTTCCTGTAGTGTCGAGAACAAGGGTATATTGAGCATAGCCGCAAACGTGACCCCGTTTGACCTCCCTTTTCCTGTATACTCCATGGCAGTCCCTGCAACTGTTCTGACTTGCGCAGACAATGTACGTTTGGTGGATTCGGCGTGCGATCCTGTGTGGCTGCGAATGGTGCATTGATTATTGTAGCAGACGGGACCAACGAAAAATTGAACACATTCAGGAGGGAGCGTTGGTGAAACGAGTGCTGACTTTGAAATTGGGGCACCTTTTTGCTGCATGGGCATGGGGTGTCCCCGCCCAATATAATTGCTGCAAGAGTCGGTGTCTCGCTTGGCCTTGATGGTAACAAGTACTCGGGAAAAACAGAGGTCGTCGTCATTGCTCACGTAGAAAAGACACTGTTTATACAGAGCAGCATTTCCTCACTGTTCTTAGTGCGCAATTGGAGGGGTTTTCTTCTGCTCCCACGCCCTCGTGTCTAACGTAGGTCACTTTGAGATGAAAGCAGTCGTCCTAGCCTCCCACGCAGACGTCCTTAGAGGTTCGTCACGCGTTTCCTCCCCTACGTTGGTGGGGGAGGAAACGCGTGATGAGGCTACAGTCGTCCGTGCAGAACTTTTCATTGGAATGAGGATCCTGGGCATCATCTCCAGTAAGGACCTGACAGTCCTCATTTTGGCGGCATCCGTTTCCATCAGTGTGTAGTGAAAACTCGATTGGTGTGTGCCGGGACTCGAGATGAGCTTGAATTGGAACCCCGCACCACTTTGACTCTCCACCTTGTCCAGAACTTCATTGAATAAACGGTCTTCATCACCTTTTACTGACTCGTTCAAGGTCAAATCACAATGACGATGATCCCTCTCTTACATGTCAAAATGAAAATGCGTTTTGACTCGCTCGCGTTTTCTTCGGAGTGGGCGGTGATTTCTTGACGTATTCAACTATCACCTTCACTTCTTGTGTATGCGGCGTCATTTCACGGAGCAAGGGCCGGTGGTCCGAGAAGGGTACCCCCCAACCCCCTTTTGCACTTCTCAGTCTCACTCCCCTTGGGAGAAAAGCAAAGTTCGATTAATCAGTGGGCCGATCAGGAACTGGCGAAGGACTGGAAATAGAACCAGCTAGAGCAGACTGCTATCGAATAAAGCTCGGTGAATTTCAATTTCACTGATCCCGACTCAGTGTCAGGTGTATTGTCTTTTTTCAGCTTACCGTCGTCTCAAGCGCATAAATCAGAACGGTGTTGATTTAATGAAACTAAAATCCGTAAGGTTCCCTCGCCACTTCTTTTTTATCTCTTGTACTTTAATCACTGTAACTTTGCAATCATTTGTAATCATTGTAATCTATTGATCATTGTAGCTTAATTGTGTGTGGCAAATAAACTAAATAAATAAAATAAAGAAATAAGCAGAAGACAATAGCTTTTATTAAGAACCTCTAGGTAGCCTGATGTATCTTAAAAAATGAAACAGGCCGTAGTGCCTTTTCTGGAAATATACCTGACCTGTTGTAGAACGGGATCTGCAGTTTTTAGAATAACAATAAAGATGATGATGATGATGATGATGATGATAATAATAATAATAATAATAATAATAATAACAACAACAACAACAACAACAATAATAATAATAATAATAATAATAATAATAATAATAATAATAATAGAGACCTTTAGATTCTAGTACGAGTTCGAGTACGACTACGAGATTTGACTTCGAGTTTTTAGCGAAGTACTAAGAACAGATATATAAGTTTCATTTCACTCTTTACGAACGACGAACTCATGTTGACGCAGTTGGTTTGAATGATGATAATTAAGCCCTTTCGTGTTTCCAAAAAGACGAGATTACCTACGTTTCGAGGACTCGTTTTCGCCACTACGACATTCTTACAAAAACTCGTAGTAAAATGACGACAGCTATCACGTTTTTCCGCCAAAATGACACTGGTTCACGGGCGCGCACTCTTTGTTTATTGGAGAAACTCGTACTCGTACTCGTACTAGAATCTAAAGGTCTCTAATAATAACAACAACAACAACAGGCGGCATGGGAGAGGAGTGCAAGAGATATCATGACAGGCTGGCAGAGCTAGTCGCAGCAAAGAAAGGAGAGAACTATGTCACCACTATCTCTTGGATACGTTCTAAAGTATCCTTTGCCATCCTTAGGTCGGCTTTGCTCTGTCTTAGATGGCCAAGAACAGTTAGAAGAGCAAATAGAAGCAATGTTCGAGAAGCGGACTTTGAATTAGAAAGATACCTCGCCAGAATCTAGGTCCTATGATTTTTATACATACTTTTCCTTGTTTCTTTTTTTTTTTATGATATAGTTTGGTGAGGTTTTTCCTTAGGTAACTTAATGAGATTTTTTCCCCTTTTCTTAAAAAAAAAATTGTGTTTAAAAATAGTCTTTTTTTATCGAAAAGAATTGTAAATAAGTTTTAATAGCTGCTCTTAATCTGTAAATAGCATTTTACTTGGAATATTTTAATAAAAATTACTATTATTATTATAATAATGATGATAATAATAATAATAATAATAATAATAATAGTTATAATAATAATAATAATAATAATAATAATAATAATAATAATAATAATAATAATAAGGCATGGAAAAAACCAAGAAAGATTTCTTGCTTGACGTATGCATGCTTTTTAACTAGTCTCTTGATAATGGAGTCACGATGACCCCGAAACGTCGAGCAATAAATCTTTGTTGGTTTTTTCTAATAATAAAGTAATACAGTAATAATCACCATCATCATCATCATCATCATTAGGCAGGGTACGTTCATCACAAGCTGTGTGTGTCAGTTTACAGAACGGTCCGGCTGCTAAAATAGTTATAACGGGCATAATATACCACGTAAAACTTAACGTTAACGTACTTTGTTCCTTGATATAACAGATCATTACAGTGATCCTATGTGAAAATATGACTGATTCACTTAGTATGAATATTCCCTGCTGTCTTTGTTTCATAATATACCACACCAATATTGAGTGAGCATTCTCAACAGCAACAAGCAACTTTGGCTTTCAAAACGTAGAACGTGCATGTTTTCCTTTTTTTATTCAAGTGGTTGTTTGTCACAAACGTGTTTTTTCAATGACCTTACTCATCCTTTTTTGTTGTGTTCTGCAGTCCTTAATTCTCTCCTTATTTGTCCAACTGTCCTTATCTTTCCTTCCTTCCTTCTTTTCCGGTTCATTCTGTTCTGTCCCCCCTGTTCTGTATATACCTAATTACAGGAAATGAACGCTCCGTGGATTTAACGCGAATTGAAAATTTCTTTCTAATTTAAGTTACGTTATTTTCCTTAAGCCCGCGATGATTTAATTAACACAGTGGAACGTTCAATTCTGAAACTCAATTTCAACCTTCGAATACATCGTTTACAATATTTTACGTTAATTCTTGCAAAACACTAGTGTCTCTCTCAGCATTCGTGCAGAGTTTAATTTTGGACCAGATGGCTTTGGAATCGTCAACGTTATCTTATTTGATAGAATACGCGTTAATCTACTTCATTTGGAAATGTGGCCTTCCAGTTAATATAATTTTCTTTATTTCAAATTAATTAAATTTCATCTCAATTCGCGTTAATTTGGGACGGGTTTATTTCAAATACCTTAATTAAGAAAGTGCCTTCTATTGCTACTGCACATGCATACGTTTGAATTCTGGGCATCTCGAGAAGGTACGAGAAACTAGCCTAATAGTCTGTGAACAGGCTCCCAAGTGGGGTATGGGGGAAGAGAAAATCAGCGAGTGTTCACGGTGCCTACTAGTGCAAAGGTATTTTGCGCAGTTTATGACGATGTGGGAAAAGCAGATCTTAGAAAGGGCTCCTGGAATGCAATTGGGGGTAACAGCGCATTTTTCAAAGACAATTAAGGAAAAAATGCCGTACATTGGTGTATTTTAAAACTTTTTAGAATTATTGTTGCTTATAATTATCTCTAAAATATTTTTGGATTCCAATAACCTGGGCATAAAAATTTATTAGGAGGCAGAGTTAATTTGTTTAGTAAAAACCAATGATAAACTGTGTTTGCAAGGATCACCGTGACAAAATGAAAGTACCGGATCCTGTAGTGAAGGATCTAATCAGCAAAAAAATTGTAAAGTAAATAATCTAAAAAAAGAGCAAGGCTGATTTCACGGTCAGGGAAGTATATTTTCCAATATTTCGAAAGGCACGGCCTTTCTTCTTCAGGGTATGTTTGAGACTGACCCTGTGGCAAGATACGTTAATTTGGTAGGATAAGGTTAAGAAATTGCCTCCACAGACACCCAACCCAGTGCGCATGCTCAGGGACCGAGCAGGTAGAGGAACTGGGGCTTTTGTGTGTTAAAAAAAATGAATAGAACATTTGGAATTTTATGCCTCAATTTTATTGAAAGCGAACACCACCCTTCCATTTCAGAACCAACCTTATCAAGAAAACACGTGCAACAGGTAGGGTTTTCGAGGCGCATGTCAGGCTTGAGCTTCTGATTTGACCAATCAAGCTAATTTGTTGTCTTATCAATCAAAACTCTGAAATCTTAATATAACTCCAAAGCAGCACAGGTTCTGGAACGTTTTACGGCGATGATGTAGATCTTGGAACCAGTTCGAAAGTCCAAAATCATTGCATTGCATTTTACGAACCACTTTACACGAGCCACTGCTAGGTGGCTCTTAAATCTTTCATCCATGTCACAGATGCTAGTGGTCAGAGAAATTGTTGCTTAATCAATTTAAATAAGCAACTACTCAATCTCCATTTTATGTAAGCTTGAGACACGGCATTCATGGAAAGCAGGTCAAGTTTTCTTTAGGATTTAGAATTGTTGTTTAGGATTACGATTTTTTTTATATATTTAGCCGGTTTATATATATAACCGGTTTGTCTTGTAGGTTTATTTGTATTGACCTGTTGAATTTTTAACCGTGTGTGTAAATAAAGACTGAAGTTGAAGTTGAAAGGCGATGTGATGGTGTCGATGGTGGCAAAATTTTCTGTGAAACAGCCGAATTTCCAAAGCCTACTGAAACGCCGGCGAAAAAGGAACTTTCCACTGCAGTAATCTAACGATTATTTGCCGAAAATAAGGGGAGTACGAGGATGCTTCAATAACTGCAATCCCATGACTGATCCAATTAAATCTTACCATCCTTGCTTCCGAGTTTTTGTGGCATTCAGTTTATAACAATATTGGACTCACTGATCAAGGCAACATCCATCAGTCAAGCAATTTTCAGACCATCAGCGATCTAAAGTGTGATCGACTTGATTTAACTGAAAGCTATTCAGTTGATTTCCTGTGAATTTGCATGGGTGGTTCAAAGTCTATGCATGGGTGAATTCCTGATATGCTTTTATTTAAATAAAAGCCACTAGTACTTTCCCATGTCGCCGTTTATTGTGTTACAGAAAGGTTTTTCTAACTTTTCTACCCGTGGACAATATCTGACCGTTCAAATAAGGACTTATACGCGCCCGCTTACACGGTACACGTAATGCTTTTTTGACAAAATTTTCGACCAAAGTTTCAATTTTTTTTTCTTCTCTACCATCTAATCAGTAACCTTATTTCACCTATTACATATGACTGACAGCAGTCCAACCCACCCAATTACCCTCGCAAACGCGTAATATATCCTTCCGTGTTCAAGATACCGCAAATTATTTCCTCCATATCTTTATTACTTTTCCGGTGTTTCCTGTGTATTCTGATCGAAAGAAAAGAATCTATCATCACACAGAATGAACCTAAATAAACTTAAAGCATTCTCAAACAAATAAATACTTTAATTTCACTTTTTTGTTAAGGTCGTGGGAAAATTGCATATTGCGAAAATAAAGAAAAGTAAAACAAAAAAGGTTTTTCTCGAAGGCTGCTTACTAAATAGATTGGAAGAGAATGTGTAATCAATCTGCACACTGTTGTATCTATGACCATCTATATTTTGTACCAGATGTCGTAACTGCTTCAGTACTTTGACAGTTTTATTATAATTGACGGCAACGTTTTTCAGTTTATTATGTAATTTCTCTGACATATTTAAAAATCTTTTCATGCAAGTAATACAACATGGATTATTATTTTCCGAAAATTTTTATTCTTCTTATACTATGACGAGTAATTTTTAGTCTTTTATAGAAAAAAACAAAACAAATATTTTTGAAAAGTCTTTCCAAACAAATCAGTTTTAGTCCTGTTTTAGTATTTTAAAACCAAAACTAATTCAATAAGCCGTTTCACTTAGATTGGCCGCCAGCACACAGTGAATTGGACAAAACTTGGCGAACTGAAGTGTTTGTATGTGAATCCGATGACAGGTAATGCAGCGCGAAGGTAACTGAATGAAGATTTTCCTGATCAAAATTGATACCGCTCGATGTAAAATGAGTCGCGTAACTTTTCTATCAGCACATTTGTCTGTAAATTTTCCTGCGGGCTTTCAAATACAGACAAATGTATGGAAAGTTAAACTGCGATTGCTCACATTCCAACAAACCTTCACTTCTCAAATTTGATCCGGGCAAAAGTTTACCAAGTGTCAAGATCCTCGGCAGCTCCGAAACAAATTTGTACAGGAATTATTTGTCATCCGCACACGCGTTTGTTCCAATTTAAAATGTTGTCAAAATTCGCGTGAGAGGGTTTATTAACCAGTTATACTTGTTGTATTTTTTTTTTTTAAATAAGAAAAATAAAGTCACTGGGGTCTCGTCGCAATCTAGCTGAAAGTTCCCGAAGGATCGCGGAAATCAGTTCCGTACCAAATTTGGCTCATCGAGGTAAACTTGATAGCTGGCTAATGATTCAATGACCTGGAGCTTTTTTTTGGCACAAGATGAATGATGAAAGTCAATACAATTCACAGAAAGAACAAAAACTGTCAAAATATAAAATATGTGGAAAATCACACCCCAAATATCGGCATCTCTTGTATTGGGGGTATTTTTCAACATCGCTTGCGTCATCAACCCTTCAGTGGGAGTTTTGTGGGAATCACGCGTAATTTCGTAGAGTTAATTCTATTAGAAACAAAAAGAATGAAAACATGGCGTATTATCATGTAACGGTTTTGAGCGACATTTAAAGTGTCACATTACTGTTGTAGTTTTTAAGAAAAAAAAAATTGCAACAATGTCATTTGAAATGGCCGAGGTTGCTACTGTTCCAATATTTGTTCTGGCTTGAACTAATACATGCTAAGACTGCCTTGATAGCATACACAACCGGAAATAACCCAGTCCAGTTTTTGCCTTGTTGGACTCTGTAATTAGCCTTGCTTGTTATCATAGCATTGAAATCACTTACAAGCCTTTACTCCGTATTTTGTATAAGTGACGTTGTGCAGTTACACCATCACCGGTATCGTTACGTTGTTGGCCCAAAATCAACTTAGATCATAATATACGATCGCATCGGATAAGCTATTCATAACTGTGTGATGACCTGGTGAAGTCAAAACATTCAAATCACGTCGTTTTGCCACTTACCTCGTGATTCCTATCTCCTTTACAGAGTCAATTACTCTTTTGTTGAAAAATTTAAAAGTCCACATCCTTTTATAAAGTGTTGAGGCGATTGTGTGAAAATTAAATCATTTGTCGTGCATGTGCGGCAAGTGTGTATTGTATGTGCCCTAGCCGCAATGTCTGTTACCGTTGAAAAGTAAATTTCTTCGATCAACACCATCTATTGTGTTCCGTGGGACATCCTAGACGAACTGCCTGAGAAATTCCAAGTTGCGAAAAGTTCTTTCGTTTTAGAAAGCAAGCGCTAAAAATTTCCCGGGATGTTAAATTTAGAGGTGCCATTTTTAGGCGGGATTTATTTTAATCGTCAATGATTTGCCGGATGATTTTGTTTGAGATTCACGATAGCATTGGATTGCTTTTAAATCAGTCTCTTCAATACTCTTATGTCACCCCAAATCCTGATAACCATCAGTAAAAACAGGTTACCGCATTGCATTTAGCTGAAACGAAGAGTTTGACATAGTACTTCGGTGCCTATTTGTGACACGACCTTGTTATGCAAGAATAAAACTGCCAAAACTTCAAGACGAAAACAGTTGATTAAAAAATGACCCATCGCATGTTTTTGTCCGCCAGGTCTGGGGCCCTGAGACTTAATTTATAGCTCTTTCGTGTTTTCCTTGCGTGAAAGGAATTTGTTTATTCAAGTGGACCGCAGGCGGTACATTTGATAGATGGGTCTGTAATTATGTGAAGTTCTTTGTAAAATCTCATTTGTGTATTATTACTTGCCGGAAAACGACGCTTACTGCCCTTCACAATGCCCTTGTTTGCCTGGTATTGAAGGGCAGTCTAAACTGTCTGGGAAAGACTCAATACGCGTAAAATTGGAGTGCTCGCTAAGTGAGAAAAAAGTTCGACACGTTATCTCTTCGATCTCCGCGCGTGCTCCGATTGCGTGTAAAGTCGATCGCAGCTGTTTGCACAAGCAAATGAAATTACCATCTGGGCATTCAATTGGCTCGTTTTACACGTCTCATTTCATTTCAATTATTCCCCTGTCAATCACGGCTCGGGAAGCCTGAAATTTGAGCGTCGTAGATGAATCGGAGCGAAATACAGCAAATTTTATTTGGGTTACATCCCGCGGCTCAGCGCCTTGTTATTTCACCGACATTTCGTGACAGCTGACCAATCAGACGCGCAGGATTGTTGTGCTGACGTTCGTGGGTGGTCAGTTTCATGTCGTGAAATTGGCATTGAATTTCAATCGAACTGAATTTGATGGTTTCCTCTTTGAAACCTTTGCGTGAAAGTAGACATTTTACAACACCGACACCCCGCCAAGCAAAGGAACCTTTTAATTGACGGTGGATACTGCTAGGAAGGCGTTAGCACTACGCTGAAGAAACTCTTTTCTGGAAGAGAGATATGTGAAAGTGCTGCCGATTTCAATCAAACATGGCGTCCGTTTATATTGCGAATGCTTTGGTTGCAATGTGTTTAGCTTTATGCGGAATAACGCTCGGGCAAGATGCAAACGGTCGAGCATGTGTTTCGGCCAGTCCTTGTATTTGTTCTGGGACAACAGTGAGCTGCAAAAATCGCCAACTTCGCTCAATACCTGAGGGGATTCCGCTGGGTACAACTTCACTGTGAGTACGACTTTTCTGCTTTCTTGGTAGTCCTAGCGTTGTTGTTATTGTGGCCTGCATTTCGACGATTTAAAATCCCTCAAGTCGCTCCCAACGAACTTCTCTGTAGAGATCTCGTGTTGATCGGTTTTGATAAGATATTTCGGGGAACCCTTTATCTAAAGGTGAAATACTTAGTTATTTACGAATGGCAGTTTTTGAACTGAGTTGCACTGGTGTCACCTTACAACTTCACAACAAGCGAATGTCTATAAATGAAAAGCATGCTTGCCGCTCTTGTTAATCAGTCCTATTCACAGAAACATCAATAAAGAATGACGCTTTAATTCGATAGCGTAAGGGACTTTGATTCCGCTAAAACAGAATGCAAGAATTAGAAGACATTACTTCGAACAAAATTAAACACGTCACGTTTGTACAGATGTGATATCACTTTTATGCGACAAGTTTTCTGTTGTACACGATAAGCTTGAGCTGTTCGAAAATTCGAAATGCGGTGATCTTTCACTGCGAAAGTTTAGTTGTGGGTTTTGAAGGCGAAATGGGTTCTTTACAAGCGTTAAACCAGTGTAAACAAGTCACATATTGCCAACGAATTACTCACGATACGCTCTTTCAACCGATAATGTGTCAACTAGAACATTTCTCTGAAGGGTTTCTTCTTTAGTTATCTTTCCTTTGCTAAACAAATAACCAGACCCTTAATAAACTGTGAATTCTATATTTCTCTCGGTGTAAAATAAATTACGGTTTTACACTCTCAAAGGAGTTTATTTTAGGCGCAAAGCGAGGAAGAAATCATTTGAGCGTTGTTTGCATTACGATCACGGTATATTGACATAAGCACATCACTAGCGAATTATGTACATATTGGAAAAAGGTTTCCAGTCGTGTTTTCCCGCAGAATAACTCGTTTTAAGTTAGGGATCACGTTATTTTTTTGTGTGATCGTTTAGGGGTCTTTTATGTGAGTTTTTGAACGGTAAACTCGAACTGAAGGTTCAACGGTAAGTTTTCTCGCCGCACTGAGTACCTTTAGCTCATATTATTCAATTATGGTCTGAAACTTTGACTCCAAAAGCAATCGAAAAACAAGTTTCCCGTCATTTGGGAAGGCTTAAGTCGTTCGTTCGGACAAAAACTTTTTTTTATGTTATATTGTTTTACAACGGCTCACGGCTCAACTGAGTATGGTACTTTTGAAAGGAATTGTTAGGACCTGACAAGCACACAATTATTTCGCCTGAAACAAATTTATTAAATTAGCTCTTTTGTTTTCCTGTGCTTTGCATTGTTTGTGTTTGGCGTAAGAACGCTATTCATTGGTTTTGTATTGTTCTTTTTCTCTGTGTTCAACTTTATTTGACAATTGGACTCAGAGCGCAGGATTTAGCTTCTCAAGTCGAACACTTTTCAAAACAAACGTGTGGTTTCTCTTGATCGTTTTCAGTTTTTCGGGTTTCATGGTTTTGAATTGCTTTCCTGGGGCTTCTATTAATTTCCTATGCTTGCATATTTTGGCCTTTTCCGTCAAATCCCCTGCTGTTGTATTTATTCAAACTGCTGTCTCAAAAGAATTTCTAATTTCGTAAATATATCTCGTGCGCCAACTGTACGCACGCATTGCTGTGATAAATTCGGAGCACGGCAATTTGTGAACACTCGGTCTCAGTCAATTCTAAAGTTATTTTAGTAAATCTTCTATCTGGTAGGAACATGTAAGTTCAATTGATTATCAAGCTAGAAGATTAGAACGGAGAGAAATGTGGGTTTTTGTAGCCCGAGGCGAGCCAACACTTATGCTAATGCAAGTGCAAGACTTTTGCCCCCCGCCGGTGAATTGGCTAGGAGCACTTCGCACCATTGTGTTTTTTTCTCCACACTTTCTAAATTGAACCTGAAAGGGAGTGGTTGTAGAAAAATATTTTTAATCCTTATCATTCCAAGCTGTTTTCTGATTCTTTTTCTTCCTCGATTCTGGAAAAAAATGTAGTCGAGATTAGCGCTACTCGCGCGGTTCAAGAAAAGTGACTTCTTATCATTTTTATGAGATTTTCGAAATATTATACAAAGCAGGCTGGAATTTTAATTCCAGGTGTTCTTAATTAAGCCGCAGCACGCAGAAAGGAAAGCCACAGGGAAATTTCAGTGATTTATGCAAAGCGAGAACGTTTTTTACAGACTTTTCTTCAGTTGAGAATTTTTTGTGGCAGAAAAGTGGTATTTGTGAGGTATTTGTCTCTGTTAAGTTTCAATGGAATCAGCCGACCAATGCAAACAACCTTGTTTTTTTCGTTGTGTATTTGATTGTCTTGTTTTGATTTAGAAATGAGATTTGACGTGATGATGGTTTTTAATCTCTAAAGCAAAACGAATTTTATGAAAAGAAAGGGGAAAGAGTAATTTATCAATTGATGCTAGTATTGACTTTCAAAATTATTTGCTTGATATTTGCCCTAAAATGATTGGTCACACACATTTGAAATTGCTGCTGCACAGAAATTGACACAAGTTATGCTCATTTGGATGATATCGTTCAGTTAAGTAAGTTGCTTATATTTTCCTGCTCTGTACAGAGCTCTTTCTCCTTCTTTAATGGGCATTATTGTATCACATCAATGTCATTTACAACAATAATAGCATTCTCTTAACATCCCTGGGTGTAACAAGACGCAAGCCTTTAACAAGCTTTTCCACTAATCCTTTGCATCCTAAGCGTGCCAAGGTTGAAAAAAAAAATCACGTCTTAAATTTGCTCTAACCAAAAATTAGAAAGAAAGAGCAAACAAATGTTGCTACAAATTAAAATGTTCTGCTCAGTAGCTTTTATATGAATAGCAACACATCAGGATTTCTTCCACAGATTTAAAACTTACAAGCATTTCTCATGCCTTGGTTTGACTTCAGAAATGTTTAAATGTTTAATGTTTAATACTACTCTCTTACATGTGGTCTCTTTTACAAAATCAACCTCTTATTGCTGGAACTTCTTCCATTTTATGTCAGTTTGTAAACCTTTAATCACTTTTTGGACTTATCATCTTTACTCTGAGCTCTTGACAAAATCTAAAGCTTAAAACCCACGCTTGTATGAAGTACAAGAAACCTACGTTTTGTCTTGGAGTAAAACGCTAAACTCAAAAAATACAGCGTGGCTCCAGCAGGAATTCTGACACAAACGTAGGTTTATATGCACTGAGGAATTTTCACTTTGATTTGTAGTGCTCCTGGTTATTAAGTTATAGTTCAATATGTGGAAAATTGTTAAGCACCAAAGAAGTTCAGATTTTACCGATGTATGCTCACCATAATGCCCAATTGCATCTTTTAGAACCACTTTCCTTTCCGTATTTCATTTCTGAGTTTGTGGATGTAACCTGTTAAGTACGGCTATTCAATAAAAGATAGTGAGTTGTACTCTTGTGATGTTATCAGGCTATCTTCCTGAAGTGCATTCATGTGATTAAAATGAGAACGATGAACGGTAACTAGCCTTTTAGAATGCAATGAGCAAAATACACCCAAGACGACATGAATCACGGCTAGAATGTCTTGAATGAACAATGATACAGTCAAACCATTGTAAGGTGGCCACCCATTGGGAAGTGGCTGCTAAATAGAGGTTTGTTGAAAATATTATTAGCTTAAAGGCACTGTAGGAATGTCACTTTATTTGAATAAAAAATGCTTGAAGGCCTGCACAAAGTGTTGTGCATCATACAGCCAGTTATTTACATGTACTTGTTTAGTTTCACTGATAACTATTGCAAAAATACTGTATCCTGTTTAAAAGTCACATAAATTCTTAGCTCTCAAGGAAATCCTGTGATAAGGTCTTGCCTTGACAGGAACCACATCAGGTCAGTCAATATTTTTACATGGTTGGAATCAAAGTTTTTTTTTTTTTAAAAAAAGTTGAACTCAAATTGTGCCAGTGGGACGTGGATAAAGACAAAGCCAAACTATGTGTATTAAATTATTGGTGGCGGCTTAGTGGATGTAAAAACAACAGCAGAACTATCATGTTTGGGGCTGCAGTTGTTTCATAGAGGTGGCCAATTAACAGAGGTTCTATTTAGTACATTATTAGGGACTTTGAGATTTGACTATGAGTATGAGATTGAGTACAAGTATGACTTTTCAAATCTGGTTTGTGTGGTTTTGATAACTGCTTGTCACACCAATTTGTTTCTAGGGTCTCCTCATCTGTTGGTAAAGAACGGGAAGGAGCGAGAGTTTTAGGGATGTGACTGATTTGAAATTTGAAAGTCGTACTCGTACTCTGATCTGAAGGTGCTTATTATACTAAATATGGCAGGTTTGGAGACTTTGATTCTTGGCTGCGTAATAGGTGGCCACTTAATGGGGGTTTGACTTTATTACTGTCTGGTTTAGTGAATGGAATGGTCCATATGGCTCAATGGTGTGTGTTCTGTAGGATGAAGCAAGTGGGAGCATTATTATACTCACCCCACCCCCCATGAGTGTCAATGCTGGCCTCTTACCCTAAACATTTTGTTAGGTCTATCTGACTGTTTGCCGATATCCATTTGTGCACTCTGTTCAGTAAAGTTTCTTACGATGTGCATGTAGTGACCGATCATGAACCCAACTAACCACTACACCACTGTCCCTTCAGTGATAAACTCTGTGGTACACACAGTGTCAAGGAACTTTATTTTAGTTAATTGCCAGACCAGGTTTGTGAGTTAGGTAATGAGAAATTTGTGCCAAGCCCAAGATCAATGTTTTAAACCCCTGTATGTGGGACTTGTGCATTTCGAAAGGCATTAACCAAAGGCATTTCATGGTATCTTTTTCATAGTATGAAAGTTCTGTTGTTACTGTCTTAGTGCATATTTTGAACCTGTAATATAGATCTTATATCAGCTTCCCAGTTAATGCAAATTTTAAGTTCTTGTAGAATAACAAGGATTCAGTCCCTTAGTTATGGTAACCTACAGTCAATCCTTATTTTGTTTAATTAACACTGGGGAGTGAAAGATTGAACTGTTTTTGAGACAAGGAATAAAAATATATGTTCTGGAAATATTGTAATAAGTTGTCCAATATAGCTCCCTCTCATGTTTATGTTAATGGCTTGTGATTTTTCCAAGTTTATCTTTCTTTTTTTTTTTTCTACTAGAGAACAGACTAAAGGGGGCAGATTATAAGATATCAGAGATATTTCTTTTAGATAGAGTCAGTTTGGATGACAGCAAGGTCAGTTTAAAGTGTCGACCTTGGGGTTTTAGGCTCAGTAAAACACTCAGGTAGGGAGAAGACCCAAATACGTAACAAACGCAGAGGAGTTCAGATTGAAAGTGTATCAAAAAAATCTTAATTTCATTTTCTGAGATACCAGTGAAAAAACAAATTAAGAAATTTCAGAGGTTCATTCAGATGTGAACTTGTAACATACTGTACCTCTGTACATTTAATGGATAATTACAAAGAAGGTTGATTGAATTGATTAAAAGGACATGAAACGATTCAGCCTTGGTCTAATTTCACATAGTTCAACTGCTTGGAAGTGTCTAAGTTTGGTTTGTGTAATCATGTTGTCCAGTATATATGCAATTTCACTAAGCTAACCAGTAACAAGCACGTGATCGACAGTCTTTGCCTCAGTATCTGGGTTCTTAGCACAATATAGCATAGTGTGGAGTCCTCATATCTTCAGTTGGTGTTTTTGGTTATGGCAGGGTGGTGGTAGTGGGGGGGGGGGGGTTGACTCCACATTTGGGACAAACTAAATATGATTTCAGGGCTGTGAATAAATTGGTGTGCTGTGCTAGGGCTATTTTTGAGTCCCAATTTCTTTGATTGACATAAAAGGCGTTGCTTTTAATTGAACTGTTTTACAGTCAGTTCTATTCTACTGTATTGTTCAGTGTGACAGTCAACAAAACAGTATTTTCTTGTCAAGTAATAGCATAGGTTGTTCTTGAATTATTATTCTGTGGATTAGAAATGTGTCATGTTCTTTTCACCAGCCTTGAGATTGTGCTCTGATTGTTTGTAAACATCCTTTCTTAGATATTTGTTCTGAGAAATGTAAAAGTGAACTTGGTATCAGTTTTCTTTTTTTTTTGAAGGATGACATTGCAGCTTTAACCATGTGCCTTTATCACGATTATAAATAAACAAAGCATTCATTTTCTAAATGTTTGAAAGTAACACCACATAAATTTAAATAACTTTCGTATGAATGATGAGAACTAATTTTATTAGCATTTTATCCTTGGACCCAAAATTTCTGATATTGAATAGCAGCAGGTTACTGCATGCCTGTTGTGCAAAGAAGTCAGTATTTTTAGTTTAATATGATTTTGAATCATATTAATAATGGTGGTGTAGAACTTTGGGTGTATTTTCTTCCATCACTGAAATCTGATAACTTGCTTATTTTACAGCAGTAATCAGATCTTTTCATGCATCAGACATACTCCAGGTTATTCATGAGGGTGTGTCAAGGGCCAGTTCAAGACTGCATCATGCAACCGCTTTTCGTGGAATAAATGAAGTCAAGTTATGTTTGTCTATGTGAAGCTGCTTATTCTATGAGACTGGTGATTAGAGATTGAAGTTTACAGACACACATGTAGTACTTAAGTTTATTGGTAATTTTGCGTGCTTTTTTGTTTTTTTTTTTTTTGTAAGTCATACTCAATTATAACTATGTGCCAGTCATACAGTAATAACAGCATTGAAAATATAGCATTGATATTCTCCTTTGGTTTTAATTGCCTTGGAACTTATATTGTCAATTTTTGGTTTGGAGTGTGAGCTCTTGTGAAATGCCATTCAAAGTTGTTTTGCAGACTAATGTTTGTGTCTAGTTTTAAGTTCAGTTGACCTGAAAAGTGGTATTGTTAAATTGCGACAAGGCATTTATTATTTTAGTTTTTTTGGTGTGTGTATTGACATAATAGGTGATATTGCTTTAGTGTATACTGTAGTTGTTTATGTGGTACAGAGACCATTGGGTCTTAACCAAATAAGAGTGCCAAAGTATGAATGTACATGTATGGTTTTTAATACATAATTTTATCTTGGAAAAGAAAAAAAAAAGAAAAAGAAAAATTACCAGTACCTGCAGGGAAGCTCTACTTACAGCTTAATAAGTGGTCACTCACGGTGATTTCATCCACTGACTCAAAAGTTAGAACCCTTTGCATGACTCGTTAGTTTTCTATTTTAAGCCAGCTGATGAACATCAATCAGCTCCATATCAGCCATTTGGGTGTATAAATTCCACTGTCATGAAAAAAAAGGGTGCTAATTGTGTTTTTTTCACTCTGTAACTGTTAATGTTAAATTTTCATTTAAATTTAAGTTTTGTTTTGCCGAGGACTTAATGTTTGTAAATAACTAAAAGTTTTTATTAGATTCAAATTTCAATATTTTTATTGTGACTTTTCTGGATAGCATCCTGAACAAAACGCAAATAATTTTATCATATTCAGTGAGCGCCAGTTTCCTGAAAAATTCATCCTTTAGGAATTATAATCTGGCAGCTAGGGATCGATATTATTCTCAGCTTGAAAACAGATTTGTTGGCAAATGTAAAATTTTTGCAGTTTCCTTTTAATTGGTCAGTCGCTCATAGAATAATTTGGTTTTACAGGTAACCATCCACCTATTTCTCTTACTTTCACTTGTCAATAAGCTATATGTACAAAAACAGTTTGTTTGCAATGGTACATGTACTCACTTAGTAAAATTTGCAGTCATGATAATAAATTGTTTTTTAGATCAATTAAATTTGTTGTCCATGCAAGGCCTAGTACATTTAGTTTGCATTTATATTGATTTCTTAATTATTTCTGGTGAACTGTGTATTGGCCCATGTATGGATATAAGCTTTATAGCTTAACCTAGTTCTTAAACTTGGCACAGTACGTACTATATTTGACAGTTGGAAAAAGTGGACAATGATGTGGCCCTTTTGAAAGAACTGCACAATAGCTTCAAATGATAATTAGATGCACTCAAATTAAAAGTGATAGCTTCAAGGACAGCATAGAAAAAAAAGAACCACAGGAAAGAATTAGTCAGCAGCTTTCATTGGAATAATCAGAATCTGGGTTAAATTAATCTACAGACTCAAAATTTACAGTCACCTTTATCACCTCAGGAAATTACAGTGAAATGACTTGCTTTTGTCCACTGAATGGTCTTGCTTTATGATCTCATCCACAGACTCAAGAAACAGAACCACTGTGTACAGCATGTTAATAAACTATACCACAAGAAAGTTTTGCTCTAATTATAACATTTCTATGAACAATCAATCTTTAATATTTCATCCATACTTGCTTAAAAGTTATCACATGGAGCATACTGTATATTGGATTTAGCAATGCAACTATGGGTTTCAGGCCTGGGAACCAGGTAGTGCCTTGAAGATGTATCAGTGTACATTGTACCCCAAACATTCCCCATCACTCAACCTGATATGTGTCTTAGCTTCTTTCACAAAATACTAATGATTTTAAGGCTGTAATTTTAAGTAATGCTAGTTTTAGATTATGATATTTGTACATTTTAAAATTAGTAATTTTTAATTTCAAGTACACCCAATATGTGTCCCCAATTAGCTAACTATAGCTAGAATGACAAGGCACAACTTAATAAAGTGTATGTATGTGTGTATGTGGTTATCCTCCCAGGACTTGATTTTCTTACTTCCTGATTTCTTATACAGTGGAACCCCAATATCATGAAGTACCCAGGGACTGAGAAAATGTGTTTGTTATTACAGGGTCTCATTATGTCAGGGTTCTGTTCCATTGACAGTTTTTTTGGGAGTGTTGGCCTGTAACAGTGTTCCCTAAATGGGGTATCAAAATACATGCACGATTTGCACTCTGATACTTTCGGGCGAAAAAATTGGGCTGATAAATTGTGCCATGTAAACTGGCCCTATCTGTAATGAGAATTATCTGGAAAATGAACATCTAAGAATTTGAGAAGTGTGTGTGTCATAAAAAAATTATCATATTGGCAAAGTATTGTTATGGCTACATTGGTTGTGATAAAGCTAAATGTGTAGGATAAGTTTTCCTATATGACTGCACTGTATATACATTAGAACACTTGTTCTTACCTTAGTTGGAAGGGTTTGCCAGTAGGGAGTGAGGACCATTGTTATTTTCTTCTACCTCTTTTTTTCTGCTTTTCAGAGATCTAAGTTCTAACGAACTGACCTCCTTGGATGTAACAAAGCTGTCGAGACTTAAAAATCTACAAGAGCTGTGAGTTTTTAAATACTTGTACATATGATGGTGATTGAGGAATTGGGTCAATATGCCTTCTTGTGTGTGCATCGAGTTATGGATGCACATCACAAGTTGAAGAATAAGAGTTGGTTGAGGCAATAGCCAAGGGCGAGGGTTCGCTTTTCAGTTTCATTTGTGGCCACTGTTAAAAGCATCACCCAACTAACAATTTAAACTTGGGCAATTCAGGAAGGAAATCCAGCAAATATTTAATCCATCGGCTTCTCACTTTGCAATCTTGTAAAACAGTAATTGAATGGTTTTTAACTTTTTATGATTTTTTGTAACTATTTTGTAAATTACTGATTAAGATTTTTTACCAAGTTGAAATAAAGTTTGGATGTATGTACGTAAACACACAACAGTCATTAATAGTCTGCAATCTTTTTGCTATTTGTGTTGGTGAACAAAATGGCCACAGCTTTAATAGAGCACTGCAGATATATACTCACCTTTTCAAGTGTGCTCATGTGCTAATGAATATGATAATGTACCTACAAGTTCTAGCCAAGGTTAAAAAGTGTATGTTGTTAAGTGTTTTTAAGCAGCTAATGTATCTTTCCTGTGCTCAGGAACCTTTTTAAAAAGTTTGTTTGTTATAAAAAGAAAAAAATATTTTTATTGAATGTAATGTGAACTTTTTTTCTGTGGGAAAAATTAATTGTAATTATTTGATGGCGCTGATGAAAATAGCCATTATTGATTTTGGTGGTATATAAGTTTTACTATTAGTGTGATTATTATTATGCACTGGGGTTATGTTGGAGAGAAACTGTTAACATTTTCAGCTTTTGTTTTTCTCTTTTAGTTTTCTTCATGATAATCTGCTGAGGGAGGCCCCAAGATGGCAGGCTTTGCCTTCTTCTTTGATTCGCTTATCACTGTAAGTAACTTTGATTTCCAGCTTGCATGGGAAATTAAGAGTTGTTTTGAGTGAGTGAAGTGCAAAAAGGAGGACAAGTTAGACCACTGGGTGATGTTGTGGTTTTAAGTACAGAGCTCAAATAACAGACATTATTGTACAGTCCAATTGTAAATTTCTAAAAGCTAATTGAACACAGTGTTGACATGGGACCAAAAAAAATCTGTCTTCATTTAAATCTTGCTAACCAGTCAGATAGTTTTTGCAAAAAACGTTAATTTATAAAATGAAGGTTAATATATACCCCCACAGCCTGGGGAAAAGTTGAAAATGACTGGTTTTTTTAAATTCAAATTAAGCTGCTCCATAGGTTTTATTTTAATGGTTACAATAATTGCTCTAGAGGATAGAAGCTGGCTTCACTAAGGGCTTGAATGCCAGTATTGTCAGTCCACTCATCTGCTCTCTTGTTTTGCAAGAGAAGAAGCTGCACGCTTAGCCATCTCTGTACAATGTAGTTGAAAGCTAGTATTCATTAGGGCTATGTAGCTGCTGTGGAAAAGCATGCCATTTAGAGACTTCATCTCACTGGAGTATACAGCCCCTGGGAAGACAAGTTCAAAGTTCCAGTGATGTCAAAACGTTCAGGTCTTGTAGTAAGCACCTTTTTTCCTTTTACTTTTGTTGCAGGCATCACAACAGAATTACTTACATTCCTTCGCAAAATGTCACAAAGCGAATGTCTTTGCAGTACGTGTAAGTATAATACACCCTTTCTCTGACAATATTGCAGTCAAACTATACTAAATTTAGTTTAAGGGGGATAATGTATATTGCTATCTTTTTTGTGTGCATATTTCACTCTGAGCCCCCTGACCATAGCATTGGGACTTTTCTTGCAAGGGACAAAAAATCCACTCTCTGTTTTCTATTTGGGTGTGTGTGTGTTGGGGGGGGGGGGGTTTGCTGGTTATTTTCTTTTTCATGATATGAAACTGGAACCTTTCATCTGTTACACTGCAAAATTCCCTGACAATTAGAGTTCAATTAGACAGTGCCATAGAGGGATCTATCATGTACAAAAATTTCACTGAAACTTTTCATGCATTGTCTCTAGTTTGTACTATCGAGTCAGTTACAATACACCAGTTAGTTCACATCTTTGTGAAGCAGAAGGATGATTGACTCTCTCAACATTCAATGTACGATTTATTGAAAAGGATTTTTAAGACTTACGAAACTTTGAGTTTCTAAGCTTATCTGCAAGGGGATTATCTGCTACAACAAAATGATGACTTCTTTGTTACTAATTAAAATAATTGTCAGTGGTTGTTTTCATTATGATTGTCAGGTTCTTGAACAGCAACCGAATTTCAACCATTGGCCAAAATGCGTTTGCGAATCTTACTTCAGTCCAGTCTATGTAAGTTCATTTAGAAAGTTTGAACTATTTTTAGAAATGACTTATTCTTGCCCAGTTGTAAAGTTGTAAACAAATTGAAGGTCCATGGTTCAAGGCTCATTTAATTTCTCTGACATCAAGTTTCAGTTGCATGACCCAGTGAAGAGCACCACAGCATTAAGCTGGCGCCCTTCCATACAAAAAGGTCATTTTAAAAACCAGCTTGATATTTGAGATCTTGCTTAAAGGCTTTGTTAAACATCCTCAAACAATTGGCAAATTTACTAATTTTAAGGACGGTGGCTACTATTGTTACTGCGCATCTTGTGATACTCGAGTTTCCTATGGGTGGTGCCTACTAATAGAGGGATATTTTTGCACGGTTTAAAACTATGAGGAGAAAGCAGAACTTAGCAAGTGCTCTTAGTATCCATTAAGAAAATTGGGGGTAACCATGCATTTTTCAGAGATGATAAAGCTTAAATTTGGAAGAAAATGCCATACATTGCTTTGTATTTTACTGCTTTTTAGAATAATTGTTACTTAATTATCTCTAAAAAATGCATGGCTACTCCCAGTTTTCTTTTTGGATTTCCATAGCCCTTTCTAAAATCTGCTTTTCCCGTATAGTCGTTAACCACGCAACCGGTAATCCCCTGTGGGTGGGTGGGTGAAGTCACTCACAAGCCACAGGCCACCGATGTGTCAAGAACTATAGCCTACTGTCTGTGGTATGAAGGAACTAGGAGTATCGCTACTCCCCCTTGGATGGGATACTAGTCCTTTGTAGGGCTACTCTCAGTAATGTCTCTGGTATCCATTTATACACACCTGGGTGAAGGGTGACAAAGCACTCTTGACCAAGGAAAGAAAGCAGCAAGAGAGGCTAAGTCTGAAATTAATGACCTTCAGATCTTACATGTACATCCATCGCACTAACCACTATGTTTGACCTTCACAAGTTTTCTATATATTAGGTCATTATTTTCTTTATGTTTGTGTATATTTTTATTTTCTAATACTCTTGAAAATTATCTTAAAGTTTTTGCCTGTTTATTTGTTACCAGGAAGCTCAGTAGGAACAAATTAACATCTATACCAGTGGCAGCATTAAGCCATCTAACCTCCTTACGAAAACTGTAAGTAGCTTATGGAAGATTTACTTCAGGCATGGATGGTTTATTTAATAATATGCTTATCTTTTATGTACATCTGCTCTTTACAATGACTTGCATGACAGTCAATAATCTTATCATTTCCTGTGTGCAAAGATAAGTATCAATATTATATGCAGTGCAGTTTTAGTCACACGATCTCTTCCCTACCACATTCAGATTATAGTATAATAATTTGAAGGCTAATATTAAATATCTAATTGTTATGACTTTTGGATAATTTGTGATCAGTAATTTCCTTTGTAAAGAATGACATATTTGCCCATGGATGTTAGTTGCAACATTTTCGTGGACATGGTAAACTGATGATCCACATGAGTTTGAACTCCTGACAAAGCATGAAAATATTTCTTCATTTCTGACTTGATTAAAAGTGTATAATTTATGGTAAACGATACTGCTCTGTAGATTTACTTGAATGTACACTCTGGGAATTCATCCATATTGCATTCGAACATTGCAACCGCATTATACTTTTTAGTATATCTTTAATGGAACTCTGAATTCATGCGATATTTAAGATTTGGCATGATGTCTAATATTCTTTCTAATCATGATATTGGATTTGTGTCGACAAATTTCTGTCTGAAAAATGTTAGCAATGACACCTTCTTATGCAATGGAACTTGTCCTTATGGACAGCTCTGGAATAGTTTGCTTGTTCCTAGCAAAATTTAAAATTATTGTAAATCTTTGAAATCCTGTAACTTAGTCAACAACAAAGAAATAAATGCATTAACTTGCTTTCTCTTTTGTTTATTCAGGGATCTAACGAAAAATTTGATCAAGACTATCAACTTTCCTTTGAAGAATCTGAAGTCTGTAACTGTATTGTAAGTTGAACTTATTTGTCAATTTACAATTTACAAACTTATGAGACTTCAGTTTTCAAATCATTTTATAGTATACTGTTTCATGACCCCAAGAATTCCTGATGTATTTATTTAAGGATTAAAGGTGTTTCCCTGCCTGGAATGGAAATCCCTTGTTGGGTGTATCAGGGCAAACAAAATCTTCTTAGATTGTATGGGGTTTTCTTTTTCAGGCTTTTTATTGGTTGTTTTTGTAATCCTGTTGCTGGAAGCAAGTCATCATTTACACTGTATCACATTCCAAAAATATTTGTTTCACTAATTTATTGACCAATTCTTTTAAGTGATAGTTGTTGTTAACTTAACCTAAAACAGGAGTTACATTCACCTATTATTGCCCTTGACTCTGAAATAATTTTTTGTGTAAATTCCATATTTGTGTGTTAATTCTACTGTATGCAATGTGAAATAGAAAAGAAGGGGGTGGGGTTGGCTGTACACTTCAACTAGGAGAAGCTTTTAGACACCATTTTTGCAAGGCTAGTTTTGATTAGCAGCTACCTTCCATTGATGGAAAGATTGGACATTCAGGGGTGTAAATTAGCATGGTTATGGCCAGTCATGATTACAGAGTTCTACTTAACTTTACTGTTGTTTACTTAAACACTCTTTGAGGAGCTCTGGGGTGGGGGAGGGGGGGAGGTACTTGGATAAGACACAAAGAACTGATTTTATCTTTTTCAATTGGGTTTTATTATTCTATGCGGTTGGTTTTTAACAAGTTGCACTTTCCTCAAAGATATAAATATTAGTGAAAGAATCATAGCATGACAGCATGATATTGATACAATAATATTATTGTCTACAAAAAAATTTAATTTAATTCCTTTGCCTGTTTTTATCTTCAAATGTATAACTTAAACCATTTTGTAATTTCCTTGTTGCAGAAAACTGTCAAAGAATAAGATCAACACAATCTCAGCTTCTTCCTTTTGGCAAATGAGCAATCTGAGAGAACTGTGAGTAGACTGACCTTCCCACAACTTTAAATTCTTTTCTTTGGTTTGATCAACTGAGCTGATAAAGTAATTTTGCTACTGCAAAGAGATTCAAAAGCTGTCATTTTGAGTGTTAGCCCATCGTCAGAGCGAATCCAAATCTGACAGAGGGCTAACGCTCAAAAACTCACCTCTTGAATTTCTTTTTATTGGCTATATTACCTTATCCAGTGAGTTGATAAAATCAAATATCTGTTTACACTACCCACTGAAGCAACACTACAGTTTTTGTCAGAAATTATCTAGTAATTTTCTTTCTGATTGTCATACTTTTTAATTTTTTTTTATTTATTTACAATGCGGAACTGTTTATTGTTTATTGAAGGTTTGTGTAACAATAATATTATTGTTTTCCCTGTTGAGGGTGGCAAAATGAAAATTTGAGGGTCATGTAGAATTTCTTCTTTGGTAAAAAAAGACTAAATATAGGCAGTGCTACTGAACAGATCATTATCTAGAATTTTTTCTTGGTACTTTGCAGTTGTAAGAATCACCTTGTAGAGTGTAGTAAATTTGTTCCACAAGGAGATACTGCTTCATAGCTTTCATTTGAATGGTCAGACTTTATCCTACCCACAGACTCAAAAGGTGGAGCAACATGTAATTTTGTAAGGGTTTGACAGTTGCAGCAAGAAAGTAATTTGTTACTTGTTTTAGGTTGGCCTACATGTAATTTAGCACTCTTGTTCAATTGTTTGGTATATACTTCTCATTCTAAAATATTTTTCTAAGGTACCTGGATAACAACAATTTAACAGCTGTATCAACAACATGGTTCTTTGGACTTTCAAGTCTCCAAAAGCTGTAAGTATACTCAGTTAACGGGAGGTTTGGTGAAGTACACTGTTCTTTTCATGAACCGCATGATATTTGTTGGAATCAATCAGTTGTTTTGTATACATGTGTTAGTGGTTGAAAAATAGGTACAGTGTATTTCCTGTTAAGATTAAAAAATCCTTTTGTTAAGATTGAGAGACAAAATCTATAGATATTGTTTTAATTATCACAAACCCTGGAATTGTGTCTGTAGCTTGACTTTTATTTATTTTTGCAGGTATTTGAACAACAATCGCATCCAAAAAATTGAAAATAGTCAAGCAGCTGGTTTTAATTGGAGGGCAGTGCTTATTCTTGGAGAACTGTAAGTGCTCACAAACTTACAACAGTGGGCATGTTGTAGGATTACAAGCCATACATGTGTTATAGTGCCAATCAACTGTCAGTTTCTGTTACCAGCTGGAAACCATTTTTAGGACATCCAATGATACCCAGTGCTTGTTTTATGCAAGCAATCATGTTTTGTATTCAGGATGCATGCATTTTGCTTACAGCATTCAGCAACTTCTTCATTAACGTATAGGAGGTCACAGTTGTCACTCATTTTCAGTCTCACAATTATGGGCCTGGTTGTTTGAAAACCGATTAACGTTAATCCCCTGATAAAGATTAACCAAGGTTTTCATCTTGCTCATTAAAAATGTTGTCTAAAGCTAATTTTAAGTTAATGCTTAAGAAAAGTATTAGTCAAAACTGAGGAACAAAATTTATCTTGTGGAAGAATCTTTATTAATTAGTAACTAACCTTGAATAAAAGTTCATGTTAATTCAGGAATAGCTTAATTGGGCTTTGGGCAACTGGGCCTTAAGAAGGATAACCTTTCCTTAGACTTTCTTAGAAAATTAAATAATATTTAAAAAAGTAGCTTCCTGGTATGGAGCGCCTATAATTATTATTTTCAGACAGCCAGGCTATTATTTAAATCCTGGTGATTGTAAGTGCTAAATAAATATATTGTATTCATCAATAATTCATTGTACATGTAATTAAGGCTTCTGGCTAAAAGATCAAAGAATGCTCTTTACCTTCTGCATGGTACTGCAAAGTAGCTTTAATTCCTTGCCCCTATGTCATTACACAGGCTTTTATTTAAATCCTGTAGTTTTTTTTCCATGAATTAAAAAATGGGCATTTATATTTTTCTTGTAGGAATCTTGCAAAAAATGAGCTGTTACACATTGATGGAATGACGTTTCGTTATCTCTCCAACTTAAGGAGATTGTAAGTAATAATTATAGTGTATACATCAATAATTCATTGTAGATGCAATTAAGGCTGCTGGCAAAAAAATCAAAGAATACTATTTACCTTCTGCATAGTACTCCTGAGCTTCACTGTGTAAATACCATACCTGGAACAGAGTATGTATGTTTGCATTAGCACTTCTCACTTTAATCAACTATGAGAAACTACAATATTATTATAGGTTTTGTTCTGTGTTTGAGCAATAACCAACAAGGCGCGTATTTGAGATTGTCACAGATGTGGCACATTCACTGCAAACTACTTCAGTTACTTTCATAGTCAGTCCCACAACTGACTAGATACAAACAGAGCAGTGTCTTTGCATTTTGTTTATTCCAGGGGTCAGTTTAATTCAACTTTTACTCTTGTAGTTTACAAGCTGGGTTGTTGGTTTGACATAAGCAGACAAAAATAAACTCAATGAAGAATTTGAAAATGACTCCAATAATCATTGCTAAAGACTTCTTACAATGCTTCTTGGTCTTGTTTTCTGCATGAGCATGTAACAACAGAGGTCCAGACTGTTATAGAATTGTAATTTATTCTTTATTAAATGGCCCCAGTTTAATGTATTTTAATAGCCAATCAAGCCACCCTCAAATATGTAGTGTTAACAGTTTTTTTTCTGCTTTTTCTTTGCAGAGACCTGGGTGGTAATCGTATTTATCACATAGAAGAGGGGGCATTTTCTGACTTGCATTCACTAGAAGTGTTGTAAGTGTTGTTAATTTCTACTCGGTTCATTTATACAGTTTACTGAATCCCTACAGTCATGGATAAAACTACTTGAAACATGCAAACTGTTTTGGCAATTATTTCTCTCCCTGGCAGTGGAAGAAACAAACAAGAATGTAGAATACCTTCCCTTCTGTTTCCCTCACTACATTTTGTTTTGTGAGTTTGTGTATTCACTGGGTTTGTTCTTTACCAATTAATTGTTGATGTATGGATTTTAAGAAGTCAACAGTTTTACAACCTTGTCTCCATGCTCTTCATGATATTCAAAATGGTGGACATCAAAGACTCTGGGACACACCACAGAATACTTCAAGAATCGTGGAGTATTTTGTCATGTGACACGCACTTGACTTGACTTGGAAGAAGTTGTGGTTTCTCTGCCAGTTTTTGCTGTTTAAAGTATACTTAGGACTTGCATTTATGGTTTGTATTTTTCATCTTCAGGGACTTGAGTAATAATGCTATTTCATCAGCACTGGAGAGTGGAGTTTTTACTGGACTTAAGAAGTTATTAATGCTGTGAGTACCTTTCTGCTGTAATACCAAAAATGCTGATTGTGTTTGGTTCCACAAAATATCCATATCCCGACCATGGAGGGAATTAGAAATTCCAGAGGGGTGGAGGGTCAACTTCACATTCAAGTCTGTACATACATAGTTGTTCAAAATGGTAACTTACCAACTTTGTAGATCAAATTCCAGAGTGGGGGTGGGGGGGGGGGGGGGCTATGGCCCAGGAAATTCAAGAGGGGAGGAGGGGTGAATGGTTCAATGAGTTTCCAGAAGATAAACTTCACAGTTATGTACGATATACATAATTGTTCATAATAATTATTGTAACTTAGCAACTTTGTAGATCTGTGTGGGGGTTTGGAAATTTATCTGGAACTGGGCATTCTGGCTAAATAGAGCCCTGAGGTAAGGACATGTTCAAGCCTTAGAGCCTTACGGAGTACCAGAATATTCTCTACAGAGACTTCAACAAGTGTTAAGTAAGTGCTATTGCACCATTCAGGAAATAGTGCTATATATGTGTATATTTGTTATTATTATTGATAGAGCTCCAATTTTTCTGGCTTGGAGCCCTGAACCCTCTTGGCTGAAATAAAAATATTTGCAGCCCTTGTAATGGCATGTTGTGACATTAAATGAGTGAACTTTGAGTAAACATGTTTAAATATTTTAGGAGGCTTGATGGAAATCGTATCACCAGGATAGCTGCTAATGCGTTCACTGGTCTTACTGCTGTAAACAGCCTGTAAGTATATCATTTGTACTACACATAACCACACCTTGTCAGATAAAGAAATAGATTCCATGTTGCCATGCATCTGTTCAGTAATAGGTCACAGATGATGTCAAAGTGTGGTACGTTTTTGTTGTTACCACATTTTGACATCATCTGTGATCTATTACTGAACAGGTACACCGCAACATGGAATCCATTTGTTTTATATAATAAAGAAGCGAAAGTTGTTATTGGTGATGTCATCTATGCATCTGTCCTCCAATAGATCATCAATAAGAACCAATTGATACAAATGCATATGGAATTCAGCTTATTATGTAATGGCAATTGAATAATGAGACAGACAGAACAGGGGATTCTCTAAGAAGAGACAGCTGCAGGGGGATACCAAATTCCTGTTCTTTAGCTATTTCACCCTTGGGAGGTGTCAATAATTATTTCGTGCACATAGTTCCTGCTACGTTTTTCCATGTTAACACTGAATAGTTACAAGAGTATGTCTGAACAATGGTCAAAGTAGATTTCAACAATCTAAGTGATTCAGAAGCAAAAACTTTCAAATTATTTCCACTGAAAGTTAAGATAATAGTGCTTACCTGTTATGTTTCTCTCGTAGGAACCTTTCTGCAAATATTATCACCTCTATTGAGGAGAATGCATTCCTGCAGATGAAGAACCTTGAATACCTGTGAGTAGAATATTCTATCAACTCTTCACATTCTAATAGCAGCAAATTAAAGATGGCACAAAAACAACCATAAAAAAAATTATGTTCAGTAACTTTGATTAGAGTGGTCACACTTTAGGTTTGTTGTTTTAATAATTGTTAGAACTGGCGTGCAACCTGTCATGTTGTAGCAAGTGACGTCACATTGATTTCATGCCTAGAAACAGTTTAAAATGTCACTGTTCCCTTGCAAAAATGTCTGACACAGATTCCCACAAATTTGTATTTCAATCATTAAATGAGACATGCATGTGGTGTGCACTTAGGATGCTGATTCTGTTTCCTTTTTCAAAATCTCTTCTACTGTTTCTTTGCAGATATTTGAAAACAGCACAGCTTTTCTGTGACTGTAAACTTAGCTGGCTTCCATTGTGGCTTTGGGCAAAACGTTTTAAACCGTATGTTTATGCCCTTTGTTTGCATCCTAAACCCGTGGAGAGAAGGAGTATTTTTAACCTGTCATCATCGGACTTTGTTTGTGGTAAGTTATAAGTACCTGGTACACTGTAAGTTAATATTCTAATAATATTTATCTCTGTTCAGGATTGGGGGTTTACTCCTGGTTTTCCTTGGTAGCTCTCACGGTTATCGCCAGTAGTATGTTTTGTTCAGCTATTTACAAATGTGGGTGAGGAGAGAGAAATTCTTATCTTGCTAAGCGAACAGAGGCAGAAGTTAAGCCTAAAAAAACTGATCTTTACATCCAATATCAAGTCAGAGTACAATAACCATTACATAGTCATGCCTTAAGAGCCATGTATAAGCAAGGTTGTATTGACCCTGATTTGTTCTGAACAGTCCACATATTGCGCAGAGTTCTGTCAGTCAAATAACATCTTCCCAATAGTTCCTCATGTCCATAGGTTGAACACGGCCTTACTGGACGTAACACAGGATGCAGAAAGAATAATAATAATAATAATAATAATAATAATAATAATAATAATAATAATAATAATAATAATGATAATAATAATAATAATAAATTTTATATAGTGTCTTTTCTCAATGATCAAGGGTGCTAATATTATTACCAATATTTAAAATATTCTGAAAGCTAAAAGAGTCATTGCTAGAATGTCAATAAACCTTAAACAAACAAACAAAAAGCAAAACACAACAAAACAACAACAACAACAGAATTAAATTAATAACAACCGTTCTGGTCAGATGTCCTAAAATGCTAAATATTACCGACAAAAGATATACATTTAGTTTAGTTAAAGATGCTCATTTATAAAGTAAGGTCTTCAGTTGATGTTTAAAACTTTGTCTCAATGCCTGCCTCTAATTTATTCACACTCTCATGATTGTACATGCTTATTTATAGATGAGAGTGATTCCAAACCAGAGATAATAAAACATCCAAGAGGACATAAAGTTCTGCTGGGTCAAAATGTCACCCTGCAGTGTATTGTGTCACAGAAGAATCACTCAATCACAGTGAACTGGACAAAGAATAACAAGCCACTGACTGGAGCGTATGTCAGAACTCACGCCCAGGTAATGCAAAATCAACTTTCAATGTTTTGATTGGTTCTGCACCTCGCTTCATGTGGACTTCAACTGATCTGGACAGGAAATGAGTATTACCATGTTAAACAGTGATGGGCAGCTAATATCTCCTTATAGTGTGTTGCTACTTGGTCAAACATTAAGTCATGAGAATACAGGAAATGATCACCAGGGAGAAGATATCTTGACATTTAAACAAATTTTCTCGACTAGTACCATAAGAACATTAATTTTAGCAGAGTAGAGAAGGGGCATAATTTTTAATATTGTTGCTGGTAAAAACACATTTTTAGTGATGTGGTGTTTTCAGTGAACTGACATGGACTATTCTAGTTTAACTTAGTTCCTTCTCTACTGCTGGGGAATTAGAGATTTTTTTTTCTCATGGGACAGATTATGTTTTCTGACCTGCTTCTCAGCAATTTAGATATTTTTATGTTGTTACTCTTGCACAGTACAAAGATGGGAACTTGGCGACGTACACCAGTGAGCTGCGCCTAACATCAGTCACAAATAAAGACAATGGCTATTATCAGTGTGAGGCACATTCAACTCAGTTTGCACCTGTTAAATCTAAGATGGCACAGATCACAGTGTTAGGTAAGTATCAGCTGTATAGCAATATTTTTTAAAAAATAAATAAAACAAAACAAATAACCTTTATTTACCCTTGGCAGTGTTTATACCACAAAAGCTAGTGGGGCCGAGCATTAAACTTCATAAAGAAATAATGTAAATTGAATATAACACGGTTAAAAATCCCAACTGGCAGGAGGCAGACCAGCTGGCTATTTACAAGCATGGCCAAGGAGTTGAACTTGAGGCTACCGAGAAACAACTCCAGCTAGCAGTTGGAGCGGGACTTGAAACCGGGACCACCAGATTTCAAGTCCAGAGCCCTAACCACTCGCCCATGCTGCCTCCTCGATAATTCCACGTTTAGTTTGAGTTTTTTGAATTCCTTCTTGATTTTTGAGATTCTGTAGCCTCCCACAGAGTCCTTTGTAGGGGAGTTGTGGGGAGGAAGGTATTTGAATTCCCCTAAAAACGACTGCATCGGAGGCTAGAGATGCTGATGATAGTGTTTATGTTATATGTCCAGCTTTATTATTCATGATTTGGGTTATGCTATTTCTAGTTTTACTAAGATGGTGATTATGTAATTTTGAGCTGCTTATCTAGGAATTTCCTACTGTCAACATAAGTAATGTGATCATTACTTATCGAAATTAAAAATTCCAAACACTAGTTACTATACATGTAACTGTGAATGAAAGTTTTTGTTCGTTATTGACATAATTTCACGATAGATATTGTCATGTGGCTTGATCACTTCTCTGTCCAAACCTGTGCTAGTAAGGTCATGACAGTTGGTACCTTTTTCTCCTAAAGTGTGTTCTTCGTTCATTTCTAGTGTTTCCAAAGCTGATAGAGAAACCTTCTAATGTGTCTGTTGAAGCTGGTAAGACATTTGAACTGCACTGCAGAGCTCAGGGTCACCCTGACCCCACCCTGTCTTGGCAGAAAGATGGTGGTACAAGCTTCCCTGCAGCAAATGACAGAAGAATGGATTTTCAACCTGAAAGCAAAGTGTATGTGATCAAGAATGCTCAGTACGAGGACACTGGGAAATATACCTGCAGTGCTACTAATGAGGCTGGTTCTGTTAATGCCACAGCATTTGTTACTGTGTTAGGTAAGAGAGCTTTAGCGGCTTTTATTTGAATGGCCACAGACTCAAAAGGAAGAACCACCTTGTACAGAAATGCCAAAGTGAAGTGCTGCTCACTAGCGTTCATTTGAGTGGATGCAATTTAGGACTGACTTAAAAGTTAGAACTAGCTTGTACTGCTCAGTAGCTTTCATTTGAATGGTCACATTTTAGGATTTCATCCACAGACTCAAAAAGGTAGAACCACCTTGTACAGAATAATAAACAATACCACAAGGAAGTACCATCCAATAGCTTTCATTTGAATGGTCGCAATTCAGGATTTAATCTACAGACTCAAGAGTTACAACCATCTTGGCTATTTGACTCTTGCAAATAAGATGATCGTTGAAAATTGTTTAAATTTTGGATAATTTATTACAAGAACAAAACGTCCCAGTATGTTGATTTTGGAATAAAATTCGTATCAGCTAAGACACCAGAGGTGGTCTTCACCTTATTATAGTTAGTACTCTCAGAAATGTATGAAACCAGTTTGTAGAAGCTATTGTTAACATCCAGCACTTGTTTTTAAACAGAAGCACCTCGTTTTGACGGTGAGATGAGAAAAGAAGTGACGGTGTCAGTAGGCGACAGTCTTGTGTTGGAGTGTTATGCCAGTGGCGCTCCAAGGCCCGTCATTACTTGGTTAAAAGACCAAAAGACCAGAATACGGAGCGACAGGCATGTTGTATTAGCGGAATCTGGACAGTTGCTGGTTATTGCTCAAGTTGAAGAGGAGGATGGCGGCAGTTACTCTTGTCAGGCCACAAATTCCCAAGGCAATGTGAAGCAGACAGCCAACGTGTTAATAGAAACTGGTATGTGAAAACAAACAGGAAAGTAAGGTGGCCCAAAAGTGTCACGGTAATTTCAATTTCGCCACAACATTTTCAATTTCATCACGGCAATTTCAACTTCATTGTGGGTTAATACCCAGATAGTAATGGGCCTCTAGAATCAAGGCGAGTATTTCTGGTTTTTAGACGCGTTGAAAAAAAATTGCTGTAATAAAATTGAAATTGCCGTGGTGTAATTGAAATTGCCGTGAACGAAATTGAAATTGCCGTGGTGAAATTGAAATTACTGTGAACGAAGTTGAAATTGCCTGGAGCTAAGTTGAAATTGCCGTGACGAAATTGCCGTGGTAAAATTGAAAATGTCGTGGTGAAATTGAAATTGCCGTGACACTTTTGGGCCACCTTAGCAAAGGACTTACAGTTCACACGCATTGAGGTTTAGCCTGGGAAAGCAGACGCCCTAAGGGGACTGTGACAGCTAAACTACTTGCGCAGTAGAGTGCAGTCAAGTCCAATTTGCATACAACTCGTCGCGAAGTTTGTTGTTGTTGTTTTTTTCTTTTCTGTAGCCTGCAAGCAAGCTTTCTTTAGATCAGCCGCGGATAGCGCGAGAGGACTTGGGCGGAGGCAATCCTCTCGCGCTTCGCTCGCTGCTCGCGCTATCCACCCGCGGCTGTCCAGCTTGCTCACGGCCAGCTTTCTGCCACTGCAAAATATTTCAGAAATATCGCAATAAACAGCTTCTGTAATTACTAAAGAACTTTTGTAAACAAAAAAATCCAGATAACTTTCCAAAGATGAACGCGATTCAAACGATGAAAACAGCTTCCTGAACTCTCCAATGGTATTTGAAAAGGTTGGGCCAACGATTTCAAAGTACTTCTCATCAACGCGCGCATGCATCTGGGGTGACATAGCCCCTTTAAACTCTTTTCAAACCAGAGAAGGCGTCTGCTCTCGCAGGCTAACAAAAGTTCGACTGTAGAAGGAGATTTTTTTTTAACAATTTTTATTTGCCCTACATGACACGAGATTTACAATACTGAACACTTCTAACATTACTTACAATACTCAAATACTAACTATATCTAGATTGTTAACAATACTTACTATACTTACAAAACTAAAAGTGATTACAATGTCCACACTACTTACAGAACTAACGTTATGCCTGCTTTATCGATAATAATATAATAACAAAAGTAAATGAATAAAATTATGTAAAAAAACGAAAGAAACATACACTTATTCGAGACTAAACAGAAAAGAAAGGCTAAATAGGTAGAAATAACAATAATGGTAATAGGGGATGGAGTGATAAGCAGGAGTTAAGATGACATTGTTTGAGAGGTTTACTCGACAATGGTCTCTTTTGCGATTGTCATGTCATGTCTGGAATGAAAGGACAGCACTCCCCAGGTTTGTTAAAACCAGACTGGTGTTCAAAATGTGTGTCAATCATAATAGTTTGAAATGATAGCTCAAGTTAATCGTTTGTCTCACCATTGTGTAGCATAGATGTTGATCACGACGTTTCGAGCGCTCTACAGCTGGTCTTCATCAGGCGATGGTGTCCACTGGCTGTGTACCAATATAATGGTTAATGGTGATTGGTGCATTTTGATCATCGCTTTGGTTGTTAGTGATTGGAGGATTTTGATCCTCGTTGTTCAGACTTGTGAGGTGCCATCTTGTTTGGACTAAACAACGATGATCGAAACATTGGGTTTATTTGGAAAATTTTTCATTTTTCTTTGCTAACTATTGTTATTGTCTTCCAGAAAAATGTACTGGAGTTCCAGTGAATGACAAGTTGAAAAATTCCAAATACGTGAAATACGACAAGAAGACGTTCTTAGGAATCATTTTGGTTGTGGTGGTGTCGTGTATAGTGGTGACATCCTTGGTGTGGTTGTTTATCCAATACAATACTTTCCCATGTGGCAAGAAGAGGTCTTCAAGGAGACGCTCACCATTTGGAGCGGACTGTTCTGACGAGTCTAACTCCAAAGCTTTTCAACACGAGGATATTAGCTACATACCTCTGAAGTTATCCAGTTCTAGCAGTACACAAACTAGCCGTGAATCGCCGCGATCCACCGCAACGTTTCTTACATCATCCGAATCAGCTCAAGGGCCGTGTATAGTTGCTAACCTCGCCGGCTCGAGCTCGGAAAACGCTTCGGGCTCCGAAGAGAAGTCTTCGACAGTCGAAAATGTTTCGTCGGAGAACTCGCTAAAAGGGAGTCATAGCTCTCTAACATCTTCGTGTCCATCGGATGCTTGTCTACCGAGTTACCAACAAGTGGTGACTTCGGCGCAGATTCATGTTTCGGATAGTGACTCAGAAAAACAGAGATCAGTCTCCACAGAGACTGGAAGAAATAATTCGCGCAGCGAAGATCCAGGTGGAGGTATTTGTGAACACAAACCTGACATTACAGCCGGCAGAGATTGTAATGAAGAGACTTGTTTACCTCGCAGACTGTTGTCAACAACGATAGACAATAGCGATGTTTTGTCTGAAGATGTCAGAGCTGATGTGAGCGTGACTATTTATCCGCTAACGAACTCAGACACATCTTGTGTGACGGACAGAGTAGACTCTGTATCAGTACAAACGTAGCAGTAATTGGTATTCTATAGATTTATTTTAAATGGTTAATACCTGGTTTCCTACTGTGAAATAAGCTCTATTTATTACGTTCACATTTTGCCATAAGTGCGAGCACAAAGTGACGTGCACTTGTAGTTACTGTCGAGGTCTTGGTTGCCACTGGTGAAAAAATGAGCTTCTTCATGCCATATTTCGTACGGTTTTTTATGCTGCTTATTTCACAAATCGGAAGAGCTGTTGAGAGTCGCGCAGTTACCATACGGTGGAGGTTTTGATGTTCTGTTCGTCAATTTTTTTTTGCTTCTAGTTCCTGAAGTCCGTTAAAGATAAAGCTCAAATATGATAATTTTTTTGTAATTCTGAGAATTTACTGAATCATTTTACGATTTACTCAAAAAGTTTCAAGTTTTTTAAAGTGGAGTATGTCGAGACTGATCAGTATTTTATGTTTGAATGTGTGACATCCGGAAAACCGATTCACCTCATTTATTCTATCATCAAATAATTTAGTAAACTGACAGACTCACACAAAACTTATCATCTTTGGGCTCTCAATGTGAAAATCTTATCTTTCGCGGATTTCTCTGACTGGGGTTAAAGGCTGGTTACACCGTACGATTTGTCGACCCGAAAGTAATGGAGCGCCAGTCGTGAGGCGTCTGTGAATTGAAAGTCCGTCCGATTCAGAAAATCTGTTGCAGTCGGGCGGGCAAAAAAGCCTTTATGTCAATCAAATTCAAAATCAAAATCGGATGTCAAAATTCGATTTGCGCTTTGATGCTGTCAGGTCGACAAATCGGAGTGATGAATCCTAGCTGTAATGCGTCCTTTACTCGCCTGGAAACGATGCGACTTAGACGTAACCAGTGAAAACAGCCGAAATAAAAAACCCGGTCTCTGTTCACAAGCTTTTCGTGGAAGTTCGCCGTGCAGAAGATCTTGAGTAGATCACTTTGCATCCAAAACTCGAGGATTTGATCGCTCAAATGATTAGACTTTCGTAGGCAGTTCGGATGGAATTCGGATGGTACATGGTAAAGTGAATGTAGTAATATATTATGTTTTGTAAATACAACAATTTTTAATTCATTCGACGGATATTTACATTGTAATATTGTATAATACTTAATTATGTGAACGATTGTTTTGTGGGACTTGATTTGCCACAGAAAATAACGGACCACTAAGGAAACTGGAACGTTTAAGGGTTTAAAAAACAACAGCGATGCTCAGAACACAAAATTTAAATGCCGCAAGTTTTTTTATTTTACAGCAGTTAAAAATTTGTCAAATCTGTACTGTAGTAGACTTCACAGCACCTTCCCGAGGAAGGAGTTCGTAGCCAGTCCTGGCATTCTTTGTATGGTGTCGTGAGGGTACTGTGTTCTAAGCAACGCTGAAGTCTTGTAAGCCTGTAGTTACACGACAGATGAGTGCATTTCAAATCTGCCCCCAAACGTTACGATGTATTGCTCTTTGTACGTTTGCCTCTAAAGATTGGGCGACGCTCATTTTGCATCACGCAGCGCAATCTTCCCAGAGCAAGTCTCAACTTTTTCTTATTTTTGTCACAACGAGGCCTTGTGCTGAACTTTTGTGAAAATGATCCGGTGATTACTGACATGTTCTGTACCAAAACTTATTTATTGCTTAACTCCGAGGTTAGACAACAGTGTACAGATTCACTAAAACTTTATAAATATACAACCAACTTAAAATAAATAAAACATGAAAGCAAAATTAAAGAAAAGAAAAGGTAATTTAGATTGGTGTGCGATTAACATGCGTTGGTTTGGTGATAAACCAAAGGTGATCCAAACATGTAGCTTGACTGATGTAGTATAACAAACTTGGGATTAATGATGTCTGTACTGGAAAAAGTCTGAAAAGTAGACCCAATTTTAAGCTAAATAATACCAGCAGTGGGTGGTATAAACTAACTTTACCTTCCTTACGTGGTATATGAAGTATTTTTCCTCTGAAGTTTAGCATTTTAAGAAGTACAAGGCCACAAATGATTGAACAGCTGCACCAAAAAATCCTTCAGTATAAATCTCTATTTCATGGAGATCTTTACCTTGAACATTCCTTAATTTTAAGGTCCTCAATCTCTGTTGTCATTATAAAATCTTAATAGCAAGAAACGACGGTTTTTGCGCTTAACTTCCAGCTTCAATTGGTCGTAATGTGGGTAAATCTGATCGGATCTCGCCTAGGAAAGCTCTCCAAGTGCGCCGATGGCTCGCGTGCGCGTACAAATTTGTAACGGCAGCATTGATTTGAATCTAAAAGGACGATTGTTTCATGATTACTGGATTTCACAGTAGAGCTCTGGTTGAGCTAACCGAGATTAAGAATGGAAGTGGAAGCCATAGATACTTCATTTTTTGAAGGATTCTTCGGTGTGGTGAAGACTAGCGTGTAGGACCATAGGGGGCCCACACAATGTGTCTGTGTAGCCGATTGTTATTATATAGTACATGCAATGGATTTACCGTTTGCTTCACCTATAGCGATATATCGCTAACTATGTATATAAATCAATGATAAATAAACGTTGAATTACCTTATCTGTGGTCAACGGCGAACTCAAACTCCTTCAAAATCGCTCAAAAAAACCGCTTTTGAGGTAAAAGGACGAATATATACCACAGATAAGGTAATTCAACGTTTATTTATCATTGATTTATATACATAGTTCGCGATATATCGCTATAGCTGAAGCAAACGGTAAATCCAGTGCATTTACTATATAATAACAATCGGCTACACAGACACATTGTGTGAGCCCCCTATGGTAGGACCTTGGAGTAGAGAGAAACTGTGAAGAAAGAAATTTCTGCTTTCATAATATTTACATGGGTGGTTGTGTCGAGCTGCTTAATATATTCATCAAAGTTGTTTCTTGCCTTGCATTTGTAAAGCTTAACGTTTAAAACTTCGCGAAAGAGTACCGGAGGGGAAAAGCACTGACAGTTAAATTCCACGAAGGAAAGCGTCAGTCTTATCTTGTGTTGCGAATCCTGTGGTATTGGGCGAAATAAAATTCTCTGTCCGCAGAATTATGGACACCAGGCTACCCGCTTTGGTACAACCTTGTCGAGTAAGAGTCAAAAAATTTTGATTCCTGCATTTATTCCTAGTCTACAGTGCCACAGGATTCGCGTCACGCTAAAAACCTTATCAGAAAAAGCGGTTATTTGAAAAAAAAAAAAAAAAACTTCTAAATATTCTATAAAGATGCTAATTTTAGCAACAGAGAAAAGCCCCCCTCCCAAAATAATAATAATAATAATAATAATAAATAATAATAATAATAATAATAATAATAATAATAATAATAATAATAATAATAATAATAATAATAATAATAATAATAACAATAATAATAATAATAAAATAAAATGTCAGGGAGCAGGGAAGGGCTCATCATAACCAAAACGTCCAACACACCCCTTTAATATGCGATTGCGATTTCTGCTAGCATAAGCCATTTAACTCCTTAAAATCCTATGAAAACCTTTATAATTCGTAAAGAAGCTTGGCCTCTAAGAGGGCCAACCAAACTTTCTTTTCTAATACAGGTGTCTATCTTTCTATGTAATGCATCACCAGTCTGAGTACAACCTAGCTTTAGTCCGGACCAAGTAGAAGTGTGACGACACGTCAAGACGAATCATAAGTCCTATTTTCTTGTGAATCTATCCGCATTGGACCTTTTGGAAGTTGCCAAGCAACCTGTTAAGATAATCACGTGCTCAGTCAGTAAGACCTGTAATCTCGTAGCCAAGCTCTGTTTGTTGTGAAAGACCAAAACCGATTATTTGGTTTGTGCGACAGTTCCGCTAAAACAACGCACCACCAAACCGGATCACTTGTGATGGAAAGGGTGTCTTAGCCCTGGACACCAGCTCCTTTAGCATAGCTGTACTGTTAGAACTCATTCACATCACCCATATGCTCACAAATGTCATCGTAGTCCACAGTAACAACGCTCTTGTCCAGCAAAAGTTGAATAACACCACTGTATTTGGAAGTGTCCCGCTCCAGTAACGCGGCAAGCTGCGTGAAGATAAGAACAGTGTTCAGCTTATCATTTTCCTTAAAAAAATTGTCACGCAACGTGCTCCCTCCCAAGGGCGTTGCGTGACGAGCCCAAACTACGGCTGCGCGAGGGAGACTATAAAAAATAAAATCTTTTATCAAACCACATTAGTAAAAAGAATACAGTCGACTCCCGATATCTCGAACCGAGCGAGTGAATGACCTGAAAGGAAAGGAAAATTGGTTCGAATTAGCGAGGGTTCGAATTATCGGGAGTCGACGCGACAGTATCATCATCATCACCATTATCAATTGACTGCGCGGTGACCACAAGCTCTCTCCTAGACATTCCCTTCCAAGGGTTTGGGGTGTACAAGTGAAAACCCTTCAAACTAGCTGTCATTATCTCATCTGAAAGCAGCCGTTATTCAGACCACCTGTTTACACCACACACCGTAGGCCGCACTCATAAAGGGATTGCACATGAGCAATGAACAAGTTATAGCAGAGGAGGGGAAAATTCACTCGCTTGATAGGTCGTAAACTTTGTATTAATTTAACTAGTCGGAATTTAACCAACATCATAAATCATTCATTAGTCTACATATTATGTATTCACCATCAGCCGTCATTACGGGACAAAAACAAGGACAAACACTGTAACATCCGCTTACTTGTCCCCTGAGGCGACCTCTAACTACTCTCACGTGGGCATCCTGTGTCTTCGGTACGACAGTCTCCAGAGCCGACTGTGGTACATCTGTGCAAAACAAAGAGATGGACACATCAATGTCGAGAGAATGACATACACATCGTGCTGCCTTCCCACAGTAAATAAATTGGTGAAGATATCTGAAGGGGACAGTCTGACTCCTGAAATCCATTTTTATGAGTGCCATCTCGTCAGCTACTTTTAAATATAAACGTTCCCATCAATATATGCCAGTAAGGAAAGAAAGTTTCACAACTTTAATAACGAAAATGTTCCGACGAATCAGAAACTATCGGCGAAAAAAAAAAAGTCCGGCCATTTTCCCGTCCGACCATTTTCGATTATGCGTAAGTCAGGTGAATGTGCAAATAACTCCAATTTTAAGAACGTTACAACAAGGGAGGTTTACGAAAATGCTCAACAGTGCGACTCCGTTCACTGGGATAACAAATTTAAGACATTTGGATAAAATGTACAGCCATGTAGGTGTTAATTGTTTTTGCACTCTTCGCTCTGGGCCTTTTTTACTTAAAACATATCCTGTAGGTTGTTGTGTTCGAACTGAACTGTCATAAAGGAGCTTTGTTAAATGAATTTATCACTATCTATATTGCTGTATCCTTTCAGAGAAGATAGGATATAACAAGGAAGAGATTAGTGTGTCACGTGAAAACAAGGTTTGTATACACTTTTGTATCCAAAATTCACGAGTTTTTATATGTCATTTCTTCTTCCAGACTCAAGTTTATAAGTGAAATCACACTCCTACAGCAGAAATAATTTGGGCTGAGACGAAATTTTGATGAAATTTGACTAGCTGCCAAAATTTCTCTTAGCAATTAAGTACTTGTGGCAGCTTTGAAAAAAAAAACCTACAATATTTAAGTTTCTTATACTTTATGGTTTTTAAGGTCTGGAAAACTAGTTTTCAAATTTCCATACTTTTATTTCAAGAATTCCAGAGATCGGTAAGAACCCTGTGACAATCGACCTGGAAGCATGCGCACTGGACTAAAAAAGCCTTGTTCACGTGCAGGCATCGATCGATGATGTCTCGTTTTCACCCTCGTACAGTGGCACGAGCCTATTTCGGACCCTGGGACACATCAAAGGCGCACAAGGATGATTTCGGTCTCATTACACTTAATACGACAAGTTTCCAACCTTCAAGAATTCTTCCATCCTCTGTTCGACACACACATCTGTCTGTACTGACCACATCCACCACCTGAACCTACGAGAAAGAAACAGCAGTGCTTCTGTACGAGATCAGTAAATCATTCATTGCCGTCTTGTGTACTACAAACATTGTGTTCAAGAGTAAAATCAGGGAGCTACAGAGAAAAGGTAAAAAGAAAAAAAAAAGAACGATAGCGAGCGAGAGAAAAAGAAAAACATACACACTCCAAAACAACAGAAACAAATCGAGTGGATCAAATTTCGTTGTTTCTGAATTTTTTTATAAAACCCCTTTCACTGGATTGGCAGTTTCACCAAGCACTAGTGCTGCACGAAAACCTGAAACGTGAACTGGAGAGTAAGATATGACAAAATGCAATAGGGGAGGGCTGGGATGTCTTTTCCTTTTCTCTTACTATTTTTACGGTATACCCCCTCACACTCACCCCCTCGCCCCCTCCGACACTGCTTCATTGGTTACGTATATTCGAGTCCTGTAATTAGATAATGGCATCATGTTCTCTCGTCCTTTTGCTCGCAAGGTAGCCTCACACTATCCGGTAGTCGATTACCTCGGGTTTCCGTCCCATAAAGTGACTCAGTAGAAGCATTTTTGCTACCCCTGCTTCTCAAGTATCCTACCAGTCAATCACAAAGTTGATTGATACATTGTGTTGGTTTCACCAACAACTCGATCCTTCCCAAAAGAGACAGTATAACTAAGTGCTTTAATTAACAAAAATCATGACGGCAAGTATGACATAGGCTCGATTAACGCCGCTCCCTCGGGTCCGGCTTTCATCCCCGAGAAAAGACGAGGCGTGAGCTCATTTGCCGAACAGCTGCTGGTAATCGAGCCTGAGTGTGACAAGGACTAACACTACGGATCCTAACCTAAAATGTTTGTTGGGATAATGAGTAAGCAGTCCGTCTTCACACAGTCTAGATACGTTACCTTTATGTTGTAATATTTGCCTTTCTTGTAATCCTTGCTGATAATTCTTACTCTTGTTTGTGGATACAACCAACATTTGGCAGGTTTTTCACTCTGTTTTTGTGACTCACTGTGATCATTTTGCGAACTAGATTTACTTTTACCGTCTTTGTCCTTTTTGGAATATTTGCTACTTTCATGGTGTTTTTCACTGCAAAGAAAATAAAACAGTGAATGTTATGGTGTTATCGTAATTCAAGGCTCTTCAGAAAACATTTGATTTGATACATTTTAGTCTTGACTCTACAGTTGGTTTAGATTCATCAAATTGCCACTTTCAATTTATTTATTTTTACTTTATCAGCTTTATTGGACACATCAAAATAAATACAAAGAAGAAAACAGAAATACAAGAAACAAAATGAGTTGTCCAAAGGGTATTGCGCAAAACGGTACAACAAGACCTATGAAAGTGCAACCACTTAAATATCATTAAAACATATACGATACATTAAAAAAGAAACAAAACAACAACAACAACAACAACTTAAGCTTCAGCACAGTGGGAAGGGCATAACTTTATAAAATTATATTTATTTATTGGTTTAATATTCTTTTGTCGATTTTATGATTCGAGTTTTGTTTTCCTAATGTGATTGTAAACATGATTCCTCCCGATATGCTGCTTGATTACTGTGTACAAATAGTGTTTAATTTCAGGAGTAACCGGAGGCAGCATGTTGAAAAAGGACAAAACCGTGCCAGTCTTTTGGATACCTGAATTCTCTGAATAAACAATACGTACATCCCCTAGAAGTTATTATTTTTCTTTCCAAAATTCAATTCGTTACCAATGACTTACACTTTTGATCTTATCTACATTATGAAGTAAATTGTTGTTGTTGTTGTTATTGTTAAGGAGGCATTTGTTTGAGTAAATAACTGTATGACAACTAGGAAGGAAAAGGTTTACTTCAGATACAATGTGATGGTAATGTTCTAATATAGCCTTCCACCTAATCCCCTCCCTCCCCCTCAACAACAAAGTCATTGCCAAGTTGTTAAAACAGATTCAAGAAAGCCAAGCCAAGAGGGAGCTAATTATTTCCTCGAAGAAAAAAAGTTACCACTTAAAACCACAATACAAAAAAAGATCAGATACTACGGTAGTTAAAGTACTTCAGTTTACAACTCTTCCCCCACCCCCCACAACACACACACATACGTTTTATTTAAACACGCTAGAAACATCAGTTATAAAACAGATTTAAAAGTTAAACTGATTTACACATTTGCCGTTTGGGACTATGAGGAGGTCTTTAACAAATTTATCTCGTCTTTTGGTGGTCTGGTGTTAGCTGGAAGGGTAATCCACAAACAAGCTCCACTGAAGGAAAAGCTGCATTAAAAAAACAAAACAAAACAAAAACAAAAACGTGCCGGGCTTAGGGAGAGCAAATTTGCTTTCTTTGTCCCTGAGTTCATAATCAGTGCTGAATGGTATGAACAGGTCTTGCCTGTACTACGGAGTTTCTCTTTCCAAAGTCTTAAACATTAACTTCGCTTTTTGTTTTGCTCTTCTGTCCCACCCAAGTTATCACACCCCTTCCCTTTCTCCAGTCACCCCGCCCCCCTCTGCAAAGATACGAGACACAGCAAAGAGAAATGATAAACTGATCTCACCTTGTATGATGATCATCATCCCTTGACCTCTTGTGGCTTTTGTGTTCTTTTGTCGTCCTTTTGTCATTTTCTTTTGTTTTCTCTAAAATAAATTGGAAACAAAGAAGTTGAACAGCAAGAACTGATTTTTTTTTTGAAATAATAAACACCAATAATAATCAACAGAGAGTTGGTGTGTTGGTTGATGAGTGTAATGTCTGATCAGAAGACAGCTGGTTTGAGTCTTTAGTCAAGCCTCTTTACTACACATCAAACATCTCTACACGTACCTTGCCTCGATAGAGTCTTGTATTCAACATCATCTATTAATCTTGTATTAAATTGGTGTAACGTGATATTCTGCAAAACAACATTGCTTATAATTAGATGTACAGGATAACTGAGCATGAGCATATCTCTCTTGGATTGGACAGCGACCTACAGAATACCATAAAATTATTCTGATTCTAAGCAGCCTGAGTGTACAACGGGGGGTCCAGGGACCAAATTTACAGGGCTCTTCTAATGTTAGATGTTTCTAAATGGTAGGCGTTTGGTATTCGCAATGCGTAAGACTCCTCTCATTCTAGTATGGCTTTATGAATTCAGCCTCAGGACAAGCATGAAGATTGAAAGCCAATGATGTGAGACCCAGCCACCTTTTGCTATGTGCTTACAAGTTTTTTCTTAAAAACTTGTTTTTTTTTTAAATAAATAAAATTAAAGCAGATTGGCTGAGGCAGATAAGACCTTGACAATAATTTGCTCTTGTAATGGCTTTGCAATTTTATTATCGTTACAATAATCAATTTGAACTAACTTTAGACATTTGAAAATAACTATGCCATCCATTCAGGATTAATGAATCAAAGTTATTCTCAAATGAAAATCACAAAACACTGCTCAACATTGTTCAAGTCCATAGCTCCATATAGTGATATTCAACAAGGTTCCAAATAAATATAGAAAGACCTGAGCAATAACAAGAGAGGAATGTTTCATTTCATTTGTAACCCTTTTATGAACTTTTGTGAGTTTAACTATATTTATTTCCTGAACTATGGTGTTTTTAGTTCAGTTATAGAACATTTAATTAGATATTCCAGGCATATATGTATCTAACTTCACCTCTTTACTAAGGGAGAGTTGAATAGAAATTCGTGATGTGTCTACATCTACAGCAACTATCTGAAAAGAGAAAACCAAAATGTTTCGTTATTATATAATGATAAGAGTAGCTTATTAAGGCCACTTATGAAGAATATCTCAATTCGATGTATTAAAATTCAGCCTGAAATAGTAAATGTCACAGTGAGGTTCCGAGAAATAAACCCATATAAACTCTACAATTTATTCCATGGAGCCTTGAAGTGATGTTATTGTTTCAGGCTGAATTTATTATATATTGAAATTGGGCTAATGGGGTCTATCAAGACCATGTAATTAAATCTACATTTTTTTCTGTGTCCTGCTTTTCATTCCTGGAAGTAAATGGTTTAAGCACAGTCTATTCATAAATTATTGTCTGCTAAATTTCAATAGCAATTTTTTCTGAGGAGGATTATTGGCACCTATTTCATTTTATCAATTTTCTGAAATCTGAAAGAAAAATTGTGATCTTGCCAGTCATTTCTAATGAGCATTATAACCAAACTAAAAAGACAACAGCACATGTTTCATGAGGAGACCTTCAACTTAATCACTTGAAAATGACATTGAAAAGATCCTCTTCTAGGAGGACAGTCTTGCTACAGTACAAAGCTCACCTTTCCACACATATCCCTGTGAGGCCCCTTCTCAATAACAACTCCTATACCAGGTCTATAATCTGAAATAATAATAAAATTTATGGTCACATTAATTCTACATTGCACGGTTAATTAGCAGATCAATGGCATATTTAAAGAACCAGGTCCTGTTGATCCAGAGGACCTTTGAAAAGCCTGCCTCATACAAACAAATACACGGTGATCACAGTTTTGTTGTCTAGAAGATTAACCTTTGTTACAAAAACAAACAAACAAACAAACAACAACAACAACAAAAAACATCAAGCCCTGTCTTTAAACTGAGATATCACAGTACTTGTGGAATATTTCTTGATTTGCTGGTCAAATGCATTGTAAGACTACACAATCAAGGTGCAAATTAGATTTACCTAATGATGTTTCCTGTTGAACTTCCTCGCCTAATCCTTTGAAGTGCCTCACCCGACCGTCTTTTTCTTTAATAGGGCCAGACCTCTGGGAACAAGAATAAAATACTTTATTGCACACCAAGCAAAATGACCCTGAAGTCTAAGAAAAAACTACACGAAGCGTTACTCAAGGTTCTGTCACTTGAGGATACCTAGGTTGACGTGTCTACCCTGATCTCTAAACTGTTGCAATATTCATAACTTATAACCACAAACTGCCAGTGTATATCATATACATATATATGTAATTATTAAAAACTGGATCATTGTATAATGCAATTCCAGGGATCTGATTGGCTTAGCGGCCATGGTATATGAGCCATTATACCATGCCCGAGAAATAGGGACCATTAAATTGTCTTCTGGTTGTTCTTGCAAGGCGAAATCAGCACGATCAAGCAATATTTCCGGATTGTTTTTAATAAAACAATTATTCCACTCGCGCTTTTTGGATATGAGATGATTATAGCCAACTCGGCGCTATGCGCCTCGTTGGCTATCTATCATCTCATATCCAACGCGCGCTCGTGGAATAATTGTTAATTATTTATTTATTTATTTATTTCATAAAGTAATCACTTCATTCTCTAAGTATATCCTACTCCCTTATTTATATCTTCTTCTTGTCTTACTCTGCCCACTTCGATTAGCTTTCGCTACCCGCGGTCCGGTAAATTTAGTAAAAGAAGTTGAATTTCTCTGTATTTATATATTTAATGTACTTATAAATTTCATGTACACTTACTGATGAAATAATAATAAATAATAAAGATGAAACACTTTATTGGTGCTCCAAAGTTAAATGTGTACCATAATTCTTTTCTTGCTTTTGAAGAAAGATGTTCAATAATTCATTGATTACAAAATTGTAACTAAACATGACATCAATACTGGGGTAGCTCGATCCATTGCAGCCAGAAACAACTTTGAGGGGCACATAGCCCTGTGGTGGGTGTGGTGGTGAGAGTAGAAGAGGTTTTTGATGACCTTATTATATCAAATAGGAAAGGGTCTCAAAGCATGCCAACGTGAGCATGACAGAATGAACCGAGCCAGAGACGTGAACAATTACCTATCAATTTTCCTTCACAAAAATTGAAAGACAACTTCTCCTTCCCAGCCATTTGAACTTTTCCTTAACAATGTTCACAGCACTTGACGTTTAGATGACATAGGTTATTAAAATGATTCTTAATGCCTTCTTACATGTACGTATTTTATTTCCACATGATTCCACAAACTTGAAGCTTAAACTTTCTTTTATTTTATATAAATAAAGGCTGTTGTCACTGTTTTGTGTTTTAGAATAGCAAGAAACTGTTTGATTTACCAACAAGTAGCATAGAAGATAAACACTTACATTATTTGATGTTGGATCTCCTGGTTTTCGTTTCCTTGCTGGACCATCAGTTGGTGGCCTTGCCTCTGCTCCCAAACCCAATCCTTTGGATCTTGGAATATACTCTATGGGTTCTGCAAGGCTAAAGTACAATGAAGGTAGAAAATAACATTTACATTGTTTGTACAGATATGGGGGGAGGGGTGGGGCAATGTCCTCAAGTTCAACACCCTTTCATTAAATAATTTCTAAAATTATTATAATTTATTGTACATGGTGGATAGGAAAAATAAATTAATACAAAATACCTGTACCCAGGTACCATGCAGTAAAATTCTCAAACTTGCTCTCAGCTTACACTTTTTAGCAGCTTATTTGCTCTAACAGTTTAAAACAGCTTGAGGCCTAACAGTCCATTGGTTTCATTTGTTAAGGCTTAAACCAAAAAAAAAAAAAAAAAAAAAAAAACTATTCAAAGGATGTTTGTGTCTGAGATTTTGGGGAGCTTCTTAATTTCTTGGTTGGGCTTAATTCAGAGGGGCTTGTACGTATTTGGAATTACCGTTATTATAAAAACCTTATTATTAAAACTATTATAAAAGCCCAGTTGGCTGACAGTCTTCACCGACAGCCAGTGGAGGTAAGCTGCTCTTCACTTTTATCGTCGAGTTTTACATTACAGGAAATTTTTCAGAAACATTAATTTTAATTTATAGAATTACAATTATTGTTTACATAATATGTATCTTCAGGATCATCACCGAACTGCATCACTCCAGAAATGAATTGCCTTAGCATGTCAAGTGTGGCCAGATGTTTACTGGTCTTGCATGGGCCTGAATTATGTTTCCTTACAGAAAAATGTATCGCTTTATCAATAAAGATGAAAGAATTTGACATGTCAATCAGTTAAGTTCTGACATAATTTTAAGATTTACTGACCCATGTTTTTAAATAGAGTTTGTCTGAGTTACAGGCATACCAAGTGAGGGTAAATTTGTACCAAGGAAAACCCAAATTAGTTTGAGTTGGTGGGGAGTTTGAGTTAGTTGATAGTAAATGACTGGAAAAATTGGGTCAAATCCTGGACAAATCTGATTTTGTTTGAGTTGGCAGGGTTCTATTGTAATACCCAAATAAATTACAATCTAATAATTTAGTTAGAGAGACATGATTTGTATGAAAACCTCCTGAGTGGGTGATGTGACTTGCTCTTTAAAATAAGTATCATGTCATTAGATTTGTTTATGTGTATTCTAATGAAACACACAAAAAACACCAAGATTGAACAACTACCACAAAACATCAATTTCCTGTGAAGGGTTCTGGCCGGTATTTATTAATTTTTTGATTCATGGGTAACTTTTCAGTAATTCTCACTATGGCATTAAAATAATGATGTCAATTTTTCTTCCCCATGTTTGAGGCACATAAAAGTGTCAAATTCACTTCCGGTTGGGTACAATACCGCACAAGAAGGCAGACTGGGGATAGTAGGGCTATGATGTCAATACAGGAACACTAGTCTTTTTTGTTTTAATCATCTTTATTTTGTTTTCTTTCAAAGGATAATAATAATATTTTTATTGCAATAATACATTTTAAAATACTAACATAAAATTATAAACAGTGATATTACTAGTCTTGCAATTTCTCTATTCCTCAGTTGTTTTTCGTGTGCAGTAGACGAAAACTATGTGGATGAAAATACGAATGGGATTGTTGAATACTTGGAACAAAACAACTGAGGAATAGAGGCACCACAAGACTAAGCATCCTCGATTTAAATCACAGCCCTCCTATTCCCAGTCCCTTGTCTTGTGCAGTATTGTACCCAACTGGAAGTGAAATTTGATGCATTTATATGCCTCAGACACAGGGAGAAAAAATTGATAAAGGAATTTTTTTCGATTTTGATCACAAGAACAACGTGAAGATTTGATCAAGCGAATAAAAACTATTCTGTCATAAATACTTAACTTGCACCTGACGGCCACTTTACATGCAAGTACTTCCCCATCCCGTAAGCTACGAAATTATTATAAATGTCACAATATACTACTTTACCCTTTGTTGGTGCCTCCTATGGGTTCCCCTTTTTTCCATCCCATTCCTCTTAACATGGCAGCTCCAAATGATGTAACAGGCATATCCTGATAGTCATCCATTGTGCTCTAAACATTAAAAGGGTGAACTACTGAAAATACAGACTAAAATTGACAAGCAAAAATATGGAATAGTGTCCACTAGGAAGAGGCAGGGGGGGGGGGGGGTAGGATGCAACTATTAAGATGACAAAGATAGTGAAAGGCAAGTGTTACCATTCAAGAGTAACTCATCACCCTCCCACAAGCTTAAGACACAAGGCATGTTACTTATTGAGAGAAGCAACTCACATCTTGAGGGATCGGAGACAACTGTCTTTAGTTCAGAGAGACTTGAAAGTTTGATTTTGAGTTTTGAATTAATTAGAGGCAGGAAGTCCCAACAGAGACTGACAGTATTATATTGTCAAGAATTCACATGCCATTGCTTTCAAGTCAAGACTTAATATACATGTAAACTGATCTGTGAGACAAATCTTTTTATGCAAAAAATGATTGTAACTGAATGTAATATGCCATAAATGCCAGCCAAATAAAACAAAATTAGGAAAAAACTTTGACCCACTACACCATGAACACTTTGACTTTGACGCTTTTGAAGGGCTTGGGATGTAACTGAGCTATGGTGAGCTGTTCAGATTGCTTTCTGTTGTTTTGGCTCAAATTTTGCCACATTTTTTAATGTAGAGAAGGAACTGAATGACACATGCAAAATCCAGTGAATATCAATTTGTTTCCCAAGTACTTTGAATTTTTTTGTCCAGTTAATGTGTCTTTTTCAGAAAGATTTTTCAAGATTCCATTCAATTATGCCAAACATTACAAAAAGGAATTCAAATGTTCATTTCATTCTTGGAAAACTGGTCGCTCGTGACGTAGACTGACTGTAATATTGAAGGGTGTATATTTGTTGTTGTTTTTTTTTTGGCTAAAAAGTTGGAAAAAATGCTACAAAAATTCCCATACATGCATACAGTGAAGACTACGTAGTTTGGTTTTGTGCATTTGATGCACAAAATCCATCTTTGACTTTTCTGGTGAAAAAGTCAATATATGCCTCTTTTGCAGAGAGCCCTTAAACAGACCAACTTCATATTCATGAATATGACTACCAGTTTATTTTATTGCTGGTGATGTGATCAGCATCAAATTTCTCCTTGTAATATCAGTGTTCATTCAACCTTTGAGGTCTTGAGAATTAAGTATATGTTCACCCAAGATAAATTTTCTTGTTATTTTAATAACAACTCCACAGCACTTTTACAAGAAAAGTATGGGGACAAGATAGGAGAATTTGTTCTTTGATATTAGGGGTTAAGGGGTTAAAATCTTGTACCCTCCTATGTACACAAACAAGGTGATAACTCAAAGGGTGGAAGCAAAGTGAAAAAGAAAGTAAAAACAGCCAAGATTTTTTACACTCACTTGTTCTGGCCTCATAGCGATGTCTAGTTTCTCATTCTTTTCGAACCCTTCGACATCAGGTAAAGCATTTCTCATCAAGAGAGGAATGGCAACATTCTCATTTTCATTGGTTTCTTTATCTTCTCTTGAAGCAGCTGTTTTGAAGAGCAAAAACATAAAATTGATATAAGCTGTGATCATCGAGAGCAGGCAGATCGACTTCCGTCACAATTCTATTCTATTTGCACATGTAACCAGATAGACATGTAACTGGATAAAAGAAGTGTTTTCAGTGAGGCTAATGAACAATCTTGAATTCTTCACTTTATGAAGCTCATGAGCTCATTGTAAATTTTTAAGTCTTGTTTTGTAATTATTCTTTACTTATTTATTTACACACAACCCCACAAGCTGCAAAGCTTAAATATTTATTGTGTTTAAATAAAGGTTACTTACTTACTTAAGGTATGCAGGTAGGAATAAAAGTAGCAAAAATCCAGCCCTTGTTTAATCATTTTCCTGTCCATTTTCCTTATAATAGGAAATTCTACATGTAAGTCATGTACATGTAGCTTTCATTCAGTTCTTAAAAATAAAAATATATCTGGCCTATCTTAAGCCTTAAAATGCTACCACATCACCCTTTTTGAAGGTATTGAAAAATAAATAGTGCTATAGTTACAATATTAACTAATTCAAGTTTTGACTCTGGCAGCCACTCACTTCCAGCATACTCTTGAAAGGCAGGGTGCTTAAGCATAGAAAGAAGTACAGATTCATTGCGAACCATTATACATGATGCAGAGTTAAACAAATAAATGGGTTAAATTTATAATATGACTGTCAGTATAAATGCAAGGAATCTTACAGACAATGACAACACAAGTAATAAGGCCTTAGATGTAAGTCATACTGTGTTTAATTAAATAAAATTCCCAATGAATAGTGCTTAGGATGTGACAGCAAATTGCCTAAATTAACACAGAACATGTGTTAGTGCGCGAATGGTACCTGTTTACAAAGGGATGTGACAACTGAGACAAGACAAAATGTGTGAGAAAATATTTATTCTCAGAAATGAAACAGAGGATTTTTGAGTAGTATTGTTGTTGAAAATTATATAATAAGGAAATAAAATCATTCCATATTTGGCACAAAGTTCAAGTTAAATTATTTTTTACTGATCAGAGATGTCCAGTCAGAGTGTCTGACTGGGCTGAGATTTTACCAGTCGAAACCTCCAATTTACCAGACATTTGTCTGTCCATGAATGACCGTCATCTGCAGGCTTGGAACACAACCACTATTTTTCCAATATGTACCAAGCAAGCTATTACAATAATGGTATTATTATTCTGATTCTGTTAAAAATTTGCAGAGACATCAAATGTTCATTGTGTAGTACTTGAAAATATCCATATCCCCCCCCCCACCCCCACCACCCCATGGAAGATCCTGCCCCTACCACTGTAGGGCTTCACATTTTTGGGCCTTTGCAATGAAATGTTCAGTTCCAGAAAAAATCCATACCCACCCATGGAAGGTCATCGGAAATTCCTAGGGTGAGGGGGATCTTTAAAGTCTAAATTTTAGAAGCAAAGTATGAAGCTAAACTGGAATTTTCTGGGGGGACAGGGGTTGCAAAACAAAAAACCTTCTGTGGGGGGAGTATGGATATGTTCTGGAACTGCACAATAGCCGCTTAAACATAGAACTAGCCAGATAATTTGTTTCTGTCACAGACTATTTTAACAACATGACATAGCACAGAACATTGTGAATCTCACCTTTCATTAACTCCTCAGCAGCTTGCCTCTCTAAAGTGTCAGAGGGCAGAATCCAGCGATTCTTGGTTTGACAAGGAATTACTTTTTCTTTTGCCTTCTCCTCTGGTTTGACACTTTAAAAAACATAAATCACTAATCACTTGTTTGTATCAAATTCCCAATTACATGTAAGTGACATTAATCTTCATTTAATATATATTGCTATCTGTTAATTAAAAACAGCACAGATGAACTGGCTCCTAGAGTACAGAGACATGCTGCCCTCTTACTACAAAGACATACAGCCAAGAGGATGGCTGTGTCAAGCATGCTTTGAACCACCTTAAGGTTACCGTATACCTTTAAAGGTGTCTCTCATTCATGCGATGTAGCATGTCCGTTTAAACTTTAGGTACCTAAACCCCTATATCGAATTAAAGTTTATAGAGCGAGCTAAACTATAAACTATACCAAGAAAATTATTTTGAGATAAATTGAATTGTCGAAAATTATTGTTAGCGCTGTTTTCTCCAATCAGTTTTTTAACTTGAAGGGGACACTTTAAAGAGCTAAAACTCAAAGGGAATTTGTTTGTTTGCCTTCAAATTTGGGCAGTAGCTAGTTTAACATATAAACAACAAAAACACGTCGGCAAATTTTTTCTTTCACAATATTTTTTCTCTGAGAGCGAATTTTGTACGATCACTCCACATTTTTTTTAATCCTATTTTGAAAATGTTCTGTAACCTTTTGCTGCAATTGAATATGGCAAAATGCAGACATGTTGTTTTAGCACTTTGGGTCCGGAAACTGAGGAGGAAATTTTTTAGTGAAAAACAAAATTTGCTTTGACTTGTAGCTTTCAAAGGGTGATTGGGACGCTCGCATTCAGAGGTCGTGAAAAATAAACTACAAAAGAACAAATTATGGTAAATTTTCAATTTAAGTAATTAGAGGAGCAAAAATTTTGAACAGCTTGCCAACCAAATTAAGTCAAAGTACATTGTTAAAAAAACATTGAAACGATTTGTTCAACAAAAGTATGAATTACACCTAGAAGTAACGTAAGGACAAATAGGTGCTGTTTGATAACTAGTAATATTTTAAGGTGGCTTACTACAGTTTTAATGGAGTATAAGGGCACAACTTTTAACTCTTTTATAAAAAGGTTCAAAGCTGTTTTTCCCTTCACTATTTACTGTTTGCTTAAGTCTTTTACGATTCTATGTGAAATTTGAACAATTAACCGTCAGCAAATAGCCAAAATGAGGGACCGAGTACACAATGAGAGACTGGGCACTAGTAGGTTAAGTCATGTTTTTCTCAAATTCTACCCATATGACCCCACCTGAAAATTTCAGGAATAAGAAATTGGGCCTTATTTAACATTCATGCAAAGTAAAATAAAAATCTGTGAGACAGTTTTTGTGCAAACTAAGAGAATGTGAAATCAAAAATAGCTCAAAATCTGTCTAACAGATTTTTCAAAAATTTTGGCTCCAAACGTGATTCACCCGAACAAATCAACCGTGAAAATTTCATCACAAGTTGTACGGTAAGTTTTCGAGCAATCCTCGATCAAAGACAGGTTTTTACAACCTCGGACGAGAATTGAATTGCGCATGCCCTTTATTTTAGCGCGCGCTCATGTAACGCCATGTATCCCGTGCGAGAAAGGTACAGTAAATTAGAGCTCTTTTACCGAATGTTTATCAAACTTTTTTGCCATATATTTTTGGCCCTAGGCTTGATTACATATTTGAACGGAGTTTTGAAACTATCGCTACATACACCAAAGAGATTTAACGCCTTTCAAGTGCTGAAGTGGTTTTTGCTACTTCTTAAGGTTACTTGCGTCATTTTTGCACGCGCGACAAATACTGACGAGTGGCAGGCTATCATAGCGCGCGCTACTAAGTCTCGGAAAAACTGTAGTAAGCCACCTTAACATATATTGTTACTTCCTAATAAACTTGAGCCACCATGAAATAACATGATTTAATATTGTATAACGTTTATGATAATGTACCGGAAACCTCCTTAAAAAAAGCTCTACCAAGATTGCAGAGGTCTTCCAGCTACTAGATAACTTTTGTCTTTAACTGATGTAAAAAAATTGAATGGCTTAAATAAGCTTAAATGAACATTTCCCTGCTTACTAGTTTTATACACTAATAGTACCTTTTCAATTCCTTTCCTTCAGCAGAATGAATATAATCCTTTTCCTCTCCCTTGAAATTAACATCTTCTGTTTTCAGGGCATTTCTTTCAGCACTGTAAACCTTATTAGAGGACTTTTTCTTTGAAAAAGAAAATGATACGCCAATTTTACGTTCTTCCGCCATTTTTCATAAGAACTAGCACTAGTCCTCCTCGTCTTATTTTGACCAAGAAAGCTTGAAAAGACCTGGAATACAATTCGCCTCAGTCCTCTACCGTTTGCACATGGTGCAAGCCTTGGCACAATATTGCATGTGTAACTTTCTGCGGTTGAAAAGCCGGCTTTTTGGGCCAAAATCATGTCATATTGCAGAGAGGAAGGTACGTTTTATGTTTCTTTAGGAGCCTGTCTTGATCTTTACTTACCCAGCTTTTCAATCGCAGGTAAAGACAAAGTTATATTTGTCACCGAAGAAGACCATGCTGCTCCTAGCACCGTGGTACTTGGTGAAGATGAGGAAGATGAAATGGAAGGTTTGATCAAAGCAAACGGCGAAATAAACTGGGATTGTCCTTGTTTACAAGGAATGGCTTACGGGCCTTGTGGAGAGCAGTTTAAGGCGGCATTTTCTTGTTTTCATTACAGCGAAGTGGAACCCAAAGGATCAGACTGCATCCCACAATTTCGTGATATGCAAGAATGTTTTGTGAAATACCCTGAAATTTACGGAAAGGACGATGACGAAGCACTAGAGACCGAGGATGATGGTGAATTGAAGAACGATGAAATAGAAATGACAAAGGAAAGCGGGGAAAATAAGGAAAACAAGGAATTCTCAGAGCAAACGGGAAGTCCGTCAAAGCACTCGAAAGATGTTTTAGTTGAACCATCCACTGACAGAATTTCAAATGAAACCTCAAGTTGATGTTTGCGTGACATTGTAGCTGAGTGAGTTTGTTAAATATTTCGGAGGTGTGGAGATACTTGGAAATTAGAGAATGAGTTTTTACCGGCGTTGAAAACTTGAAATGTTATGTAAGCATGAATATCCACACTCACACATACATACCGCCATGTAGAGCGTTTTCTGTCAATTTATTTGCATACACTATAACATTAATTTTATTATATGAAGAATTGCCGTTCCCTACTCTATAATAATTCAAAGCAGTTTTACAGTGATTGCAGACCACAAATTGATCTTATTACTAAGTGGGGTAGTGTTGGGAGTTCTGTCGTCGCAATCGGGGATCACTACTGTTGATGAATCCTCGTGAAATTGAAGGGAATTCTCAACCTCGTTAACAGACTCCTCTCTCTTCCTCCCTCAAGAATGGACCCTGGTTGCAGCTGGTCACGTGACTGCACACGACAAACTTCTCCCCAGTCAGGGTACACTCGCTCTATTACATGTATTTTGGTCACAAGAGCTGAACAGACATTTTCAAACAAACATGAAAGCGAGAAAAATGTGAGAGATTTGGCGCAGTTTCATGCTTACTACAAAAATCGTATATGAAGTAGAATCTAGTGAATTTCAAACAGTCAAAGAAGCAAAGGTTGATAATTACAGTAATTCTACAATTTGAATCAGAGTAATTTATCTATAGTAGGCGGAACTGTTTCCATAAATTCTACAAGAAAAATCACTTATTCAAGCTTAAATTGTGGTAATGAGTACATCTTTTGCTCTATAAAATGAAATTAAGGACGGTGCCTACTATTGTTACTGCGCATACGTTCTGTGCATCTCGAGATACTTGGGTTTCCTATGGGTGGTGCCTACTAATACAGGGATATTTTTGCGCGGTTTAAAACTATGCGGAGAAAGCAGAACTTAGCAAGTGCTCTTGGTATCCAAAAAGAATTTTTTTTCTCTGAAAAATGCGTGGTTACCCCCAATTTTCTTTTTGGATTTCAATAGCCCTTGCTAAGATCTGCTTTTCCTCCATAGTCATAAACCGCACAAAAATACTTCGGTATTAGCAGGCACCGTCCTTAAGTTCATACATTCTTTCAGTTAGAGCATTAAAATTCATCACTCACACAAAAATACAAATACATTCTTCTTGTCAATAATAAACTGTTTATTTACCTGTAATTTGCGAAGCTCAATAATGAATATATATGTGGTCACCGATTTCATGTGTGAAAAGACATTGTTTTTGATCACAATCAGTGCTCATAGCTCTCTGTTTCTCCTATGCTACCACTTCAAGTCAGGGACATACAGAATAACAACATAAAAATTACCTTTGAAATATGTTCGCATGCGGCTTGCTTCAGTCCGTTGGTATTTCTGAACATTTATAATTTAGCTTTGATCTTCTTTTCCCATTTCACTCCATTTTAAGCTGCCTTGATAGGCGCTAAGCTACCGATACTTCTGCTCTAATTGTCGTGCATGTTTGGGTTTTGACTTACGTGTCTGTCATTGTCTGTCAGCTTCCCTCTGACATAACGACCCGAAATTACAGTTTATAAAATAATTTTTGTGGATTAACAACACTCTACCTGAGTGGAAGAAACTTGAACCTCTTCCAGGTCTAAAGTGTGTGTGTGGTGTAGAAATGCTTGGTTGTAAAACTGCTTGTCACAAAGTTCCCAGGTGGCTTCTCTGTCCTTTCTGAGAAAGCGACAACTGTGTACTTACGGAAGTTTTGGATGCAGGGGACCTCAAAAATAATCTGTTCTGAATATGTTCTGTTGCCGGATCTCTTGTAGTAGAAATGCACGTACCAGATGTCATTAATTACGTGTAAATAAACCAAACTGATTACAGGGCTGACACTGGCAAAGGGTTCATTTATTTGGGCCAATATTTCAACTACCCCTCCCTAATGACAAATTTTCTCAAACACATGACCAGCCGCAACAAGGGTCCACTCTTGAGGGAGGAAGAGAGAAGACCCTGGGAACGAGGTTGGGGAATTCCAACCAAAACCAAGTCCTATCCAGATGTTTATGGGAGCCCAGTGGACCAATGGCTTGCATGTACTTCCAACATGACAGTGCTATGGCCAATGATGCAAAACTGACAATTTTGTACACAAGCAAGATGCCCCTAATGGCATTTTCGCGGGATGCTTAATGTGGCCTCATTTATTCCCATTGTATGTTTCGCAGATTTTTAAAACTATCTAATAAAACTAGCTAATGGAATAGTTTGAGTCACAAAGGTAGCGTGATTTCCGTATTCCCTTGTGTTATGCTACTTATCGTCATACCGGAAAATGCGACCACACAAATGGCCTCACTCACGTTTTCTATTCTGGTTATGTAATTTCAATGAAAGTGTAAGATTACAAATTGTTCTCATTTCACCAAAAAACAGAAAGAAAAACGGCCAAAAAGCTTTCCTAAAATAATGAAAACTTTTAATAAAAACTGACAATCAAACCTTTAATCTTTTTTTGAAGTGGATTTCCAGTTGCGTTTAAGCATCAATTTGACAAAGTGATGTGACGTGTTTTAGTTTATCAATGACCTTTCCTCTGAGCTCCTAGCATTGTGGTTCTGCAACTGTCCAACAAACATGATTCCTTCACCAAGAACACTCTAATTTTCACTGTTTCAACTGTCAAGTGCTTCTTAGAAGATATTCTTTTGATTTACTGCTTCAAAAGGGTTAATTTTCTTTTTGAAAACGGCATGAATGAGTCTAAAACATGTAAACGATATGGCCACAACGGTTTAATGAATAAATCAAATGACAATTTGACGTCACACAGGTACGGACGAGGGGGTCCCCTCCCTCGTGATATACTACGATAATAGATTTTGATTGGGCTGTTTTTGTTGAAGACAATCAGAACAATAGATCCCCTCTAGGAGAGAGCAGAGTTTAGTTAATAAATTAATGTGCAGATTTGAAGCTACCATGAAGGAAAAAAAAAGATGCGGAGCCCAATTTTAGACACGGTCCGCCCTGAGGGCATCCGCGTAAAAACAAGCTTGTAAGTAACACTAACCACAGAGTTTTACCGATATCAGGTCCTTTCTGCTTGTGTACTAAGTTTGGGTTTTGTGCAAAAACCATTTCTGCAGCAGATCTTGGGGTCGGGGGAAGCGTTCTCTGGGTGTCCAGTGTGCACCCCCTTTTTCTTGGGAAAATAGTGCCAGAAGAGCTTGAACTCTTTAAATTTTGAAACATTCTCTATCTGCTCTCACACATTTTATGCTCCACTCCACCCATCCCTCCCAAAAAGGGAACAAAGAAATTGTTTATGCTTTATGCAAGTTGACCCCCCCCCCCCCACCCACCCTTACCACTCTCTTTAGTGTTTTATAAGAACATGGAAGCCCTTTGGAGATTGTAGACATTTCCTAATGTTCAGTGGAAAGAAGTAAGACAATTTATTAATAAGACATAACCGTCCCTGCCCTTACTACTCTCTTCTGTGTTTTATAAGAACATGGTGGAAAGCCTGTGGAGATTGTAGATATTTCCTAGTGTCTATAGCTCCCCTCCCCTCCAAAAAATACATAAATTTGGGGTACCGTATATATTTGACTAACAGCCCACCTTTGAATAAGCATCCACCCTGAAAGCCCAAAAAGTTATTAAGCACCCACCTCACCCCCTCCCAACAAAAATGAAAATATTTCTGTGCTAGTCCAGCGTGGATTAAGACGAGCATCAGTTGTGTTCCAAAATTGTCTTTAGATATGTCAGTCAATGAACTTTTATATTGGTTATGGCTTGTTTATGTTAGGGTTTTTCACTTTGTTTCGTCTTGTTGAAGCAAAATAAACTTATCCCTTGTTTTGTTATTCTCTAAAAATATCCTCACTTGCTGAAAATGTTGGAAAATAAATAAGTGTTCACCCTTATGGGCCCAAAGTTAAATAAATGCCCAGGGCAGTTAACCCGAATAAATACAGTAGATTATCTGGATTCACACCATTCCTTACTATCCGAAAACTGTTTTGTTTACCATTACAGTTGTTGAGGGAAGTCTACATATCCCCAGAGGCTTCAAAAAAAACAAACAAAACAAAAAACAAAACCAACAAACAAACAAAGAAATGGGTTTCAAAGAAATTTTTTCATCTAAAATAGATTTCCAGTGTGTTGCTTGTTAAATATTTTGTTGGATAAAGAAGAGAAGGGTCCAATGGACCTAACCTGCTTGTTTCCATCTCTCAAAAACCCAATAAAATGTAGCTTAATTTATGTCCAAAACCTTTTTGTCAGTAACTTAATTGGAAATGTACTTATTTGTAAATTCATAACCACTCACCGTTGTTTCCCAAAAGTTGACAGGAAGTAGCCTGTGAGAGCAGAAACCTTTTCCAGCTCTTGTTGTCAGCGAGTGTAGCTAAAGCCAGAAAAGGCATCTGCTCTCATGGGCTGACAGAAAAAGGGTAAAAAACAAACAAATAAACAAACAAAGTTCTGGAAATAAAAGCTGGATAAAAAAGGTTGCCATGGCAAAGGCTTATTAATAGCTTCCACCATTTACTTGTTTGGTTATATCAAGCCTAATGAGCCTGCCAATTTTTAAGAAATAATTATGATGACATACACACGTTTTTGAAAATGCCTGGGGTAGGCTACTAATTCACAGGAAATTATGCTCAAGCCGTTTATTCACACAAAGTTCAGTTGACAATTAACAAAATCCAGGTGTAAAGTGATTTCACCATGGCCAACCTGTATGGTTGAATACATACATGTTCTGTACTTTCAACCACAGCTCTGTCAAATAGATAGTGTGTAGCAGCACACAACATAAAAAGAGTAGTACACTGTAGGTAGAAAGAGATATTTTATAAGTCCAAAGAGATCTTGGAGAAATAAGCGGAAGTCACTGGCTGTTAATACATTTTGAGAGGATTGACACAGTGTCAAGAAGGCATTTTATTTAATTTTTTTAATTTTTAAACATATTTGTACAGGATTGCTGCATCAGTTTTAAGAAGAAAACTGATATCAATACAGGTCCTCTTAAAAAAAATAAAAAGGAGATCACAAATATTCTAGGATAGTAACATTAAAAGGAAGTTTCAAACAGTTATAAATTGTCAGAATTTTTACAGATTTTTGTACCTTTGTAGAAAAAAGCGTGCCTGGTGCATTCTAAGTTAACTTTTTCCAAAATACGATCATCATTATTTCTAGTTTTGTAGTGATGAATGTCATGCTTTCTCACATTAAAATAATTAAAAAGGTATCTGGGAACTCTATTTGAAATGCATTCATTAACAAATTATAAAATGCGTGTCCATCCTCTAAAATGGAGAGGTTCCCAGCCCAGATTGGTCAGGCACGTTCAAAGATAGATCAGCCTTTACTAGTTATATTTCACAGGTATCTGAAAGTAGCAACCCTGTAAACACAAAAAGTTGTATTAAAAGGCTGCTAAATCCAACAGTAACAAGGTTAACTTTTCAGTGGGAACTTTCTATCAATAAATATTAAATAAATTGGTTTATTGGCAAAGTAGTGAGTAAGCTTTATTACCAAGAGAAAAATTTAAAGTCTTAATTTACAACATAATATACCAATACAAAAATAGGTAAATTTACTCAGTAAAGTAAAAAGCTAATTGAGCTGAGTAAAGATATGTAGTATTTACAAGTATGAGGTTGGTTGGCACTAAAGCTTTATAGAAAAAGTAGAAAAAGCAGTTAAAGAAGAAACTAACTAAGTAAGTAAAAAAAGTGAAGAAAAAAAAGAATAAATAATTAAATAAATAAGTAGGTGGAAACTCATGGGCATTGACAATAAGACTGCAAGATGTTTTCTTTGACCTTGCTTTTAAACGTTTTAAAGGGGAGGTGTTTAATGCTTTCATCTAGATTATGCCAAACTTTCACAGCGGCAAAGCGACTGTTGAATTTACAATAGTTTGTTTTGATGGTATTGATGTAATAGGTTGATTTGGAGACGAGTCTGGGAATGTATGAACGTATTGATGATACTGTTTGAAAGAAATTTTCAAAAGAGAAAGGAAGAAATTATCACATATCATATCACACCAATTGAGGGAATTATGACACACTCTTTACAATTTAATTTCTACATGTACGTAAAATTATTTCTAAAGGTATCAGGGAAGTTTAATTGAAGGCCTCGGGGCACAACCAACCTACAGTGCTTTATGATGCTTGTTGTTCTGGGTCAGATTTGCTGGATTTTATGCATGTGCACCTCACTTCCATTTGGAAGTGTTTCCCCAATATGTTTTCACTTTTGTGTGGTTTGTTTGGAGTACAAACCCACAAATTTTGGGCCAAATGTCTGTTTTTATCACAAAATGAAGCACAAAAATTGCAAACAAAACATCAAGGCAATATTTTTCTGAAGGAATGGAAGGCCACCGTAAACAGTCTGGTGAATCTGAGCTAAAACAACCAAAAGGGGATCTTTAAAAGCACTATAAGTTGGATAAAAAATATGTATATATATATGCTCTGATCCCTTCAAGTGGTCTTACTAGTGGTTCTCTGTTCTTTCCAGCTTTATTGGTCAATTAATTAATTAATAATATCAATAAACAACAAACTATATATGAAAGAAAGAAATTTGGAAAGAAAGACCAAAAGGGTTAGTGCGAATGGATATGATACCCATACGAGGCGCAACCCCAACCTAAGAAAAATCAAGTAAAAATTACAAATGAGAACACTAATAAAAAACACGAAGATTACGAACGGTGGCATGGGCAGTCACGGGAGAGGAACCAGGTGCAAGTCTTGTCTATGTCAAAGCTGGTATCTAATAAGGTAAAATAGGTAGCATGTAGAAAATTCTTAAAATGCTTTGACTGGAGAATTTGTCAGTCCAGGCAAGATTGCAGATAGTATTCCAGGGTTTTACAGTTCTGTTGAAAAACGAGGCCTGAAACGTAGCGGTTCTGCAGTGAGTAGGTCTTAACATCAGAGTAGGGTTCTGAGTGCGAGAAGGATCATGCGGGACAAAAGTAACAAATCAATCAATGTTTAAGTCGGTAGAAGAACCACCTGGTTTTTGGAGGACATAAAGGCCTACTTCACAGGTTAGAATCCCATCATATGACCTGTTCGTTTCTTCTTCTTTGGTGAATTCTTCACAACTTGGATCTGTGAAGCTGATAGAGCAGCTCGCTTAGTTGGAATCTTGTCAGCAGGCAACAAATTTGATGGAGACAAACTGTAATCCTGAGAAGGAAAAATTGCAGGCACTTTAGTTCTGTCTTCAACATGCTGATTTTCCTCTCCTTGTTGTGCAGATACAAAGCCCGGCATTGCCTCTTTGTTTCTTACTGGTATTGGTCTATTGCTTTGTACTAAGATTGGTTCCTTACTGTTTACCAAAATTGGTTTATCACTGTTTCCTTGCACTGTTCCAACATTTGAAGCTGGTACTGGTTCTTTAGTTTTCATCTGTATTGGTCCATCACTGTGTACTGGCATTAATCCATCATTGAATCTCTGTGTTATTGGCCCATCACTGTTCAACTGTATTGGCCCATCATTGCTCAATTGTATTGGCCCATCACTGAACACTGGTATTGGCTCATCACTGTTCCAATTCACCAACAGACTCTTACTCAGAGGGTCTGTTGCTTTGTTGGAAACTGGAAAAATCTCAAGATCTTTCACTTTATCTTGAATGCCCAAACTACTTCTTGTAAGAACTCTGTTAGTTTTCTGATGCTCTACCAGTTTAGAACTGTAACTTACATCCAAACCACAACGTTCACAAATACTTGAATCCCCCTTGGTAAGGTCTAATTCCTCGTTTTGTATGTCGTTACACAATACACAATGAGGATGAGGTGTTGGTAACAAGAGTAAAGGAAGACAAAGGTCTCTCTTATCAACCTCCACATAATCACTTTGAGATGAAGTTATTTTTACGGGATCATCTACCCCACGATCAATCATATCAATCCACTTTTGACACAAAATCTTAGCTTTACCATCAAGTCCTTGTTCCTGCTGTGTGTTGTACTGCCCCTCTTCAGAACCTCTACTGTCTTGTGAAAAAAAGGGCTGGTAGAACAAGTCACCCGCAGATGACATCTGGAAAACAGTGAAACCTTTCTGAGGGTGTGAGGTGTGCGGCAAGGTACACACCCCTATAAGTGGCTGAGACAGTCTTGAACCAGTTGCTTGTGAGAAAGTGAGGCCTTTACTAAGTCCTGTATAATACCACTCACTGTAAGACGACACCTGAAAATGATAGCAATATCTGATTAAAACTTGTAATGAAAAATTCATATCTCAAGATGGCAGCAGCAAGGAACACAAACCATGGCTTACAAAGACCCATGTGGTGGTTTAGGTGATATTGATTACAAGTTACAGCCTACCCTTTTAATTTTTTTACATCATGGTAATTTAACATTTTGATAAAAGTTTGGTAGCAAAACTCCAATGACATTGAGAAGGATGTATTATAAAGTGGATGACACAGGCATACTCGGAAAAAGGAAATCCTAGTGCTCCTATCAGGAGTAGAACCTAAGACCTTCTGATCACTAGTTTGGATGCTTTATCACTGTTTGAGGTTGGGCTACCTTGGTCAAATATCCCATCCAGGGGAGAATATAAAGCTGCCTCATGGTACATAAATGAGAGGAAACAGGAGTTCACTGCCAGCTGCATTGAGTACTTGTTAATTTAGCTGCCAAATGAATATTAAGATTGAGTGCCCAAGCAGGTTTACCACTGGTGGCTGGCACTCTTGTGTGTTTCAACTCAGGAATTTACTGAGGGGACGCTTGTTTATCCATTTCCCCCAAGTAGAAATTTGAAAGAAAGTCAATTTTTTTAATGTCTGTGCGATGGAAGACACCATATTAGTACCACAACCAGCACTAATACCACTGACATAGCTGTGTTTATTTTCCCGCCGTGACTATGTATGAATAATTTATTACTGAGTGATGATATAAGCTGTTAGATACACTGACTGATCAATCTTAACCAATGAATGGTTGAGACACGGAAATTTCTCCTCTGTGTCATACAAGTTTAGTTCCCCGTAACAACTGATAGTACTCCCCCACAATAATTAGCCATTCATTTCACATTGTAATAGTCTGGCTCTAAACTAGTGTGTGACCGGTATTTTTGAAATTTGACAGCGTTTTGAAATTTTCAAGTCAGTTTTGAACATTGCCAACGAGATTTCAGAGTTCCTTTAGAAATTTCCCTGTTTATTACGAAAGCCGAGGAGGGACTTCCGACTTCCTCTCTTTTTTTTTAATTTTTATTTTTTATCAGCACACAGCAACAGATCTTACAATCAATTTCTTTATTATTTCCTACCGGTTTCGTCTTTGTCAGGGAGTTAGAACAAGATAGTGAGGGAACATATTTTATACCTAATCATTGCAGTACAATGATGGTAAAATAATGGAGACAGGCTAAACACAACTCCTATCGGTCGAGATAAGAAGTACATGACCTTCAAAGCTTTGCTCTTACGAGTACGTCTTTAAAAGATCTCCCTTTTCTGTACGAAAGTAGGGGAGGATCTTTGTAGATCTCTCTCAGCAGAGGCTGGTTTTCTATCAAATGCCATTTACTCATCAGAATGGTTTTTAGGTTAGGCACGGATGGGCGATATTCCGTAACAAATGGCAAAATGTTTTATTTGCGCATTTTTTGTTTGTTTTGTAGTACCGACATTCTTTCGCTAAAATTGACTACTGAGAGAGTTTTATCTATAAGGTTATCGGGGTAACCTCGTTGAGTAGTCTCTGTTTGAATAGAGTGATGTTTTCTTCAAATTTTGTTTTTGAAGAGTTTGTTCTGAGAAGTCTTAGCGGTTTGATAAAGCCTTTCCTGTCGCCTGGAGGGTGGTGGGAAGAAAAATGTGTGTACTGGAACGTTTCTGTCGCTTTGATGTGCGTGCGCACGTCAAGTTTTGATTCTTTTTTGAATCTTTCACCCTTGTATGCACATGTGTCAAGGAAAGTGATTTCAATATCTGAAATTTCAGCCGTGAATTTTATGGTCGCATGATACATGTAGTTGTTGGCTAGCTCTATAAAAGTTTGGATTTCATTTTTGCTTACGTTCCATAGAGAGAAGACATCATCGATGTATCTCTTCCATGTAAGCGGTTTTGTAACACTACGGCTAATTATTTCTGTTTCGATCTCTGCCATGAAAATATTGGCAAAGGATACTGCCATCTTTGTACCCATTGCGGTCCCGTGTCTTTGGAGGTAGTTTTTTCCATTAAAGATTAAAAAATAATATTTAAGATTTAACGTTAAATCCGTGAGCCCCAAAATTAAACATTGCGCATTTTCAGCGTCACGCAGGATTTCCGTCATATCCTGCACATAATGCTTTTTGGGTGTTTTTTCCCCGTTCACACCCTTGTTGGAACGTGATTTGTACTACAATGATTAGGTATAAAATATGTTCCCTCACTGTCTTGTTCTAACTCCCTGACAAAGTCTGTGTTATCAGAGGAAACAGGTAGGAGATAATGAAGAAGTTGGCAAGATCTGTTGCTGTGTGCTGCTCACTAGAGTTTATTTAAAAAAAAAATAAAAATAAATAAAAAAATAAAACAAAATAATAATAAAAAAAAAGTTGGAAGTCAGAAGTCGGAAGTCGGAAGTCCCTCCTCGACTTTCGTAGTTTATTGATGGTATAACACTATGATTTTTTTTTACATTACAGTATTAAGTATTTCAAGAATAATAATTATTGTTTCCCAAGTATTTTAAATCTTTTTTTTTTCTGTCAATGCGTCTTTTTCGAAAAGATTTCCAGAGAAATGTTCAACATTCCATTCACATGTCGGACATTATAAAGAGAAATTTGAAAGTTCATTTCATTCTCAGATATACTGATCATGCGTGGCGTGAATTGACTGCAAAAGGAAAAAAAATCGATGAACTCTGAAAATTAATGACTGCCATCCTGCTTGTAATATTTAGTTTACCTTCCATGGCAAGGATGTTGATTGAGGTGGCAAATAGTGGCGCTGTTCAGTAGTAGAAGCAGATAAGCTATTTGTCAGGACTTGGCTACCAGAATATTGAAAGCAGTGAGTCTGTTGATGATTTGAGCCTGCTATCACCAAAACTGTGTCATTGCAGTCAGATAATACATCAGAAACAACATTGATAAACTGGACTGGGTCTTCGTTATGATGTCTCCACTTAAGGACTGGATGTTGAAGATATCGATCATCTAAAATCATGAGTGACTGATCTGTTGTCACCACGTAATGATGTTCATTTTTGTTGTGACGCTGGATGGAGGATATGCCTTCAAAGGAGTCCACTTCAGCTGATGGAATGGAAAAGAAAAACCTTCGAAACAATGTCCCTGCCTGTAGGATGAAATCAAAGGGCAAACATCAACCCTTTAAGCCCTTACAGTGATCAGCATCAAATTTCTCCTTGTAACATCAATGCTTATTCAACCCCTGAGGTCAGGAGAAATAAGGAAGTGAGCGACCGAGGTTAATTTTCTTGATATTTAAATAACTTCTCCCCTGTATTTATATATAAAAAAAGTATGGGAACAAGATAGGAGAATTTGTTATTTGATATTAGGGGTTAAAGGGTTAAGCACAACCCTGATAAACTGTGTTTCTAGAATTTTGAGTTGTTGTGAACCTCATTATGTAAGGGAGGCCAAGTGCAAAGCTTTTCATAAGAAAATAAGTTTTCTTTACATATGAATGAAAACTAATTTTCACATTAAAACTTTACACCTATCCTCGCTTGCATAGTGAGGCTGAAAGCAACTAAAAAACAGCTTATTGTCATAGCTATCCAGTGAATGAGACCTCAAACCCCAAGGAACAGGAGCTACTAACTAAGGAGAAACATTGAACTTGGAAACAAAACTTTGAACTATTATTATCTTAGTCTTACCAAAACTTTATTTAAAACCCTTAAAAAAGGATGACAAACTCTTGCATCACTTTTTATAAGGCAAAAGTTCCTCACCCACCCACCCACCTCATTCTCATCTACATTGTACCTCTCCTAAGAAAAACAGTTTCAAAAACTCACTCTAAAATCCAGCAAGTCCACTGATTTTTTATTTGCCATTGCAATGCACCGAGGATTGGCAGCAAAAACACACTGGTACCATGGGGAGTAGCCAGCACTGTCACACTGTTCTGCGGGACACATTGTGGTCAGACCTTGGCCACCCCTCCACAGGTATGTTCCACCAGTTTCTGTGACAACCACACCTTCTCCAGGAATGTAAGGGTTGACAGCAATGCACATGGCTTGTTTAGTGAGAGCTACAGTCTCAAGAGGCTTTATGGACAACTAATGAGAAATGTTAAATAATTAATTCATCATTTACCTATTGATAAAATTGACAAAATACGCAGAAGGAACTTGAAAATATAAATTGTTATTTTGATCTGAGAAGTGGACAGTTTTCTGAGATTGAAGGTCAAGGGGCAGATTATGTCCAAGGATAAAAAACTAAGCATATTTCCTGAACCAAAAAAGGCTTGATAGAGGTATTTTGCAAGTCAGAGATACAGGCATACTCAGAAAGAGGAAATAGCATTCTCCCAACAGGGCTGGGTTGTTCGAAAGCCGATTAACGTTAATCCACGATTAGACTTTAATCCAGGCTTTCAGTCTGTTCGTTAAAAATGATTTTAAAGCCTAATTTAGAGCTAAAGGTAAAGAAAGGTCTAAGTTAAAATTGAGGGCCAAAAATCTTTTGGAAGAATATTACTCGATTAGCAATTAAACTCGAGTCCAAGTTTCCGTTAATCCAGGATTAGCGTAATCAGGCCTTGAACAACTGGGCCCAGGAGTCAAACCTGTGACCTTCTGATTACTAGTTCGGATGCTCTACCACTGAGCGATAGGAGACTCTTGAGAGCTAGGCCATTAAACTAGGTTCACATGACAAACATCCTGCATATATCTATCAGTTTATTCACCAGGGATAAAATTCAGTCACATAAAAGGAGTTATTACTATGTTTAATGTGAAGAATATTTTTTTCCTGAAAGTTGAAAAGATGAGGTGTGATTTTTCTTCACTGTCTGGCATTGTTTCATGGAACTGCAGATACGCTCAATTTATTGATGTCCTTGTCTGTTTCAGTGCCAAAATGTCCTTCCATTTTATTTTTCAAATAATGTCTTCCATTGGAGTGACTCAAGTCAGCAACTCAACTAGTTATAGAGAATTTAGATGTCAACAAGTATGTACTGAATTAGATATAACCTGGTATCTTGCCTACAAGGCATTTCAACTACTGTATGTCTAAGATCATGTTGCCTGCAGTCCCCATGGTGCCCTCTGAAGCACCTTACATTTTATGTAGAATATAAGAACATTTGTTGTGTGGATGACCTTTTAAAGGATTTCCATGTTTTTTTAATGTATTTGTTTGGGGAAAATATTATTGAAAAGTAAAGTACTAAATTAATTCTGATTACTTCCAAAAAGTTTTCTCTGCACACTTCCGAGCACCACCATGATGAACAGCCTCATAAAAATACAGTACAGTCTAAAAAAAATCTTTGTGAACAAGCCATATTTCCTTTAGTGAGAGTGCCCTTCAGCTAGGATCCCCTCACACTCACGAGAAGTAAAGAAACAAATACGCTTTTAAAGATCTGCCTTTCCAAGATGGGTTTAATGCGCCAATCAAATCGAAAATTCAACATCTCCCCCATCCCCTCCCCGGGCATTTGACTATTTTCTGTGCCCGGAGAGTGGGGAATTTGACCTTTGCGTGGGTGGCGTGGAGAAAATTAAACTAGAAATGTCAGGTTTCAAACAGCTCTTTTTTTTCGGGCGCCAAAGTCGCTAACAGCTATAAACACGTGTTTGGACGAGATGGAAGAGTTTAAAGAAAGAGAAATAGCATTTGTGAGCGATTGGCTTACAAAAAAAGGTCTTCAAAAGTTGTGTAGCGGTATTTTTGAAGGTATGTATGAAAAATAGAGATTGCTTAAATATTAATGATTTTTATAGATTGTATATAAACGATGTAGATTTTTTATACAACGAGTCAAGCCAAAGTTAACTTCGCAGAAAGAAAGAACGCTCTTACACAAAAACAGAAAGCCCACAAGAAAATTCTACCCTTCGTGACAATTTCAATCATCACCGCCACGTTTGAAAAATATCCTAATAGACAAATGGCATTAAATACAAAACCAGCCGCTACTAAGAGAGATATAAAAGGAACCTCCCTTGATCTCTTATAGAAAAGGAAAATCGCTTCAAGACATGCTTGTTAAAGCAAAACTATAAGTGCTTTTATCAACACAATGGGCACACAGCGGGAGTCACGCAGGTCTGTCAACCCCATTTAAATAATATTAAAGTTGTGTTAAAGTTCTACAAATGGTTCAAATTTGGAGAACTTAACATGGCATATAGCAGAGGGCAGGCAAAGGTGACCATTTAAGCAAAACACCCCAATACTTCACACTCATGCCAACTCTCCCGGATTATCCGGGAGTCTCCCGGATACGGAACAAATCTCGGATAAAAGGGACTTGGCGCCTTATTTGCATAATAGGCTAGTATTTCAACTCAAATGTTCCATAAATTTAAGAAATATTGTGTCATGGCTGTATTTGCATACCTGCTTTACCCAATCTGCCGCAAACTTTGACGGAAACCAAAGAAAATACGCTTTTGTCATCATTGTAATAAAAACGAATTTCTGATTGGACAAACGTTTAACCAATTAAAGAGCAGGCCAGAAAAAGCTCTAGTGCTGTGTGAATTTTTTTGCCAACTTGGTGTGGGGGGGGGGGGGGTAAGTGCATCAATTTTGTTTAGGGGGGAGGGTAGGGTAATAAGGAAGGGGAGGAGTGCTCAGAAGAAAAAATCTCCAGATTTCAGATCTTCAGAGGTTGGCATCTCTGACTTCAGTGCAGTGGCTGTAAGTGAACTTCCTCTAATTTAATTGTACCATTCCTACTCACCAAGTTCTCGTTATCTCTTTGAAAAAATGAGCAACTGTACTGTGATCTGGTTCCAATGACCATGTTGTTACCAGAATGGGAAGAAAAGTCAATTTGTCTTATTTGACCCTGAATTGAGAACTGCTGCATTGAAACTATTGGCTCAGAACTTGATGATGATGATGTGCCATCATTGTCTGCAGACTCTGAGAACTGCAGGATGTTTGAAAAGTTCAAGATATCGAGGCCAGCACCACTGGGATACATAAGAACAGCCTGGTTGTCTGTCTTTGAAGCATGACAAGCCAAGCTATTACCCATCAAAGTATCAAAGTGCAATGTTGAGCTTTCCAAAGTGATACTTTCTTGGAGAAGATTCTGTAGCAGCGAGGGCGAAATATCAGGCACAGTTTTTCCTAAATACTCAATTGCTTTGAAAAGGTCATCATTCTCGCGCAGAGAAGCCTGGCGAACTTTAGAAGACAGTTTACAGTTTACAGTTTTCTGCTTCCACGGCAAGGAAGGATCACGTCTCATATTCATACAGGTGCTCCATGGGGGGACGTTCATTTTCTCCTGCAAGAGATCCACCGCTGTCCCGTACATGATATCCGGGTGATATGCGGAAAAGTTGTCCACATGGGACAATGCAACTGATGGGATGTCACAATTGAGCTCATATCTATGTAAAAATCCATTGAAGTGATAATCATTCACCGTTTCCACCGGTAGAAAAGGTAGGCTTGGGTGCCTTGCCACAAGTCGTTGCCGTCGCGAATTATGCGACTTTTTGGAATAAATCACCAGCGTCCTATCATCTTCATCCAAATCTATATTTGACACTGAAGCGCTGCTATAGTCAATAAACGACTGCGAGACGTTCTCTTGGTGAGAAAAAGGAAAGTTATAACTTTGCATTATAAACTCTGCCAACCACTAGTATGTACTCCATGTGAGAATGCCATGGATAGTTACGTCGATCCTGTATGTATGTATACCGGATGTATACCTAAACAAAAGACAATTTCATTCACCCAAACCGGGACCCAAACCACCCTTCATTTTCTTTTATTTGCCTCTGTTCACCTTCACCCTCCTTCATTTGCCTCTACTCACTTTTTCTCACCTTCTTGAGCTATATTAACGTAAATGAAGGTTTGCTGGGGTATATTAAGGTGGATGGAGTTAGGTATACCTACGGTGGACATACATCCAGAGTCTATATCTAAACAGTACATGTGCTGTTCTTAGCTTACCAAGTGAGGTTTGGTTTGCAAAGGAGGCGTGTTCGGTGGTGTGATTCCCAGTCTCTTACGGTGTACAATTGACCCATTGGGTGGGAGCACGGTAACCAGCACTAACGTAACGTGGCGGACGAGCTTTGGCTCAAAGCCTATTATGCAAATTAGCTGAAGGCAAATTGAATGTTCCCTCAGCTAATTTGCATAGGTAACAGAGGTAACTCTATGCTATGGTTTGACACCTTGTAGCTTTACTTTCGCCAGAAAAGAGGTTTGTTCTCCCTTGCGAATTTTCTAATGTTGAGATAAATATTTCTCCTCAAACTTAAATTGTTTAGAATGCTGAAAATCACCCGAAGAGGCATTTTTAACCGAAACAGCTCTGTCACGGCCGTCCTCTTGATGTCACGCACGATGAGGAAACTCGGAAATTGAAACTGTTCTATTTTCAAAAGGAAGTACGACGTCGAGCTAAGAAATTGTGAAAAGACATATTTTTAGGTAATCATTCCTTGAATGAATGTAAAAATTTTGTAGGCCTCCCGGTTTTGAATTCTAGAATTTGGTGACGTCACGTGAAAACGTGCGCTGTAAAAGATGACAGTGCTAAGTGATGATTACACCAAATCGCGGATAAAAATAATTAGGCTTCTCGGTATTTTTTCGCGCGAAGGCAGAAACGAGCGCGAACATAACACGCAGAACCGAGAGCGCAAACAACACTGCAACCTACGCTCACTAATTTTACAGGCTAAACTGGAAATTAAATAATTACGACGTTGTGACAATGCCCAAAACAATTTATTAAAATTATTTTATTTGCCGAGTATTATTAGCTTTTCTACAGCATTACACAAAAACAAGCTAGAAGCCAAAGCTAAGACGAGATGATACGATACATTGTGCATTTATTGTGCGCGCTAGCTATCGCTTTTGGTTGCTACAGTGAGCTGGATTAAAAAAAAAAGGAATCCGGAAAAATACACTGACAAGACTTTCCTTTATTCTGGAAGGGTAAAACAAAAGCGATTTTGAAAACAAATTGAAACGAAACGAAATGTTAGTGCCTCATTGCTGTACATTGTAGAAAAGTTCGCATTTCTCTAATCGTCTGCACTTTAAGCCGCTTTCAACTCTTTGATTGTAGGTCTTTCTTCTGGCGATGTTACTGAAGCGTTCTTCACAGCAACAACGAACAAAACAAACAAAACAACACTTTATTAAAAATAGACGGTTACAAGGCGGGTAGGTATGTTTATACTAAACTAAATACAAATACATTTGGTGTTTACATCTGAATTGACTAAAATAAAAGTTAAATAAGTAGTAAACAAACAAGTAACGCAAAAAAAGGGATTCGCTAGCTGATAGAAATTGAAGGATTGTTACATATTCACAAGCTTTTCATTATTTCAAGAATTGAAGAAGGTGTAAGGTAAGCATTTTCTTTTTTTAAAATGTTGATTAGCATTTCATGTATTTGTTTTTTGAATAGTTTTCTGTTGACAGACTTTCTAATATTATCCGGTAAAGAATTCCACAGCCGTGCGCCAAATCGAGAAAATGAATTCTTTAGTTGATCAAGACGTGAAGACATGATATAAAATTTGTCGGCGGTTGCTGACCTGGTGTTGTAGGAATGTATATCTGAGACATGTTTAAATAAATTTTGAATATGAACAGGTGCTAGTTTGTTTTGGATATCATACATTAAACAGGAAACAGATTCGACAGAGAGAAATTGAACAGGTAGGATGTTAAGGTTAATGAAGTAAGGAATACCGTGTTCACTTTTTGTACTGAGAAAAGTTCATCAAACGTAGAGCTCGTTTTTGTAGGAGAAGGGAGCTTTTCTAAGTTAGACTGAGAAGCTTGACCCCACGAACTAATTCCATACAACTAATTCACATACACAACGTTTCGAAAATGTAAAACTCTATACACAGATTTGACTGATCAGGAAAGCCAGCGCAAAGATGTCACTTTTAGTAGATGGTTTTCCGGTACCATCAACAAGTTCTGGCGCAATGTAAGTACAGTAACAACCCGCGTATAAGAACCAAGTGATATAAGAACCTACAAGCTGAAATTTGGCATTTAAATACCCCAAAATATAAGATCCTCTTCAGCCTGGCAAAGAAAAAAAGGTTCTCAGTTATACAAAAACAATCACTCCAATTTTGATGGTCAAAATTCTGGATTTTAATTGTGTGAGAAACCTCTGACAAAAAGTTATTGTGTATATGTTTTCTTTGATTTACATTTGTTTGGATTTTCACTAGATTTCACTAGTGCTAAACCATTTTGTATTAGTAGTACGATATTTCTGCCAATGGTTACACTACGACAACCTCTGAAAAATAAGAACCTTTTAAGAACCTAATCAGCCTGAATTGTGAAAAACTACCCTAAAATATAAGAACCTGTTCAGCCTGACCTCGAAAATTCTAGGTTCTTATATGCGGGCTTTTACTGTATTCTTGTACTGGCCCCTTACATGCATCGGTTTAGCGGGAGGATTCTTTGCTTCATTTAACAAAACAATTTTACCGAAATTGATTATTACTGGGTGAAGCCGCTAAATCTTTGCGTGATTCTAGAACAACGTTGCTCGATTTCAGATCACTGAGGGCATAACCGCAACGGTGTACGTGATCCGGCAAGGCATCACGGGAGTCTCACAAAGAATAGTGTTCCCTTCTTTCTTTTCACTAATGAGGTTGTTCTTAGCCGCTTTGTAAACTGTTGGGCTATCTTTTCCGTCTCCATGGAATTTCATGACAATGCTCATCGGCTTTTCTTTAAGACAAACACCAAATAAAAGTGGAATACCTGGGTGATCTCCTACCCGCAGTAAAGCATTGGCTTCATGTTTTGCCTCCCATTGTAGAAATGGCAAGCGCTCGCCGCCTCGACAACGTCTTTCTTTGTATTGTTTTATAACAACATCAATTCCCCGATACTTGCTCGGGTAGCAAGTACCAAAAGTTCCACTCTCGATGGACCTTGCCGCGTCTTACGTTTGACTGTACCTTCTCCATTCTTTTACTCCGCTCTAGCGATGCGCGTGCCATTTTGTTTCTTCTGGGCAAATTTTTTTCCGCTTCCTCTTGTCTTCGTTTTTTCCCATCGCTGTGGCGTGCATTTGCTGGCGGACTGGGATGTGATTCTTCTCCATTCTTTTCACTCCGCTCTAACGATGCGCGATCCATTTTCTTTCCTCCCGGCAAACATTTTTCCGCTTCCTCTAGTTTTCTTTTCTTCTCATTGCTGTGGCGTGCATTTGCTGGTGGACTGGTTTGTGCTATCGAGATTTTTTTCTTCTGCTGGTTCTTCTGCTGGACCTTTTCCCGGACCGTTCTTTCTTTTCTTTCTCCTCTTGTTTTGCTCTCTCCGAAGCTTCTTGAAGTGTGCAAGTTGCTCTTTGGTAAATTCTTTCCGTCTTATTTCTTCCCGATTCCATCACGAG
>NW_028145697.1:3395000-3440000 GCF_977016875.1 Pavona decussata
CATTTTAAACAAATTAATTGAAAGTTTGGCTGGGAAAAAATATTACAGTAGAAACATATCTTTAAGAGGATTTCCATTTATCAGGATAAAAAACAAGCTCTCTGACTTTTCTTTGACTTTCCACTGACCATCCAAGACAAATACTCCGGCAATAAAGCTGGAGACAAAGTCGCAAAAACGAACTCGTTTTAAATATTTTTTGAAACGATATTAGCGTTACCCCAGAGAAACTCTTTCGCAAACAATGTGCCTAAACAAAATACACTTCCCTTACTTTTCACTGACTTAAGGCGGGGGTACACCCGAATTTGAGTGTAATTTGAAGAGGTTTTAAGAATGGATGGAAAGAAAGAAAATGATTTATGGAACACTAACAGACAGTTGATACCCACGCAAGAGCACCCCGGGTTGCTAGTGGACTAACTTGGTATCCGTCTATTAATTATCAACTACAAATTCTAATTTGAAAACTTCACTAAATCTTCAATATTTCTTATTTCTCTTAATTTTACTACTCTTTTGAGAAAAACTATCTCCTCCCAAATATACCAAAAAAATCACCCAAAAATTTACAAAACACCCCAAAACATTGATTTGTGTAATGAGCATAGGGGTTTTGTATTGCTTCAAACGTGAACGAGATATTTCTGTTGAACCGATTTTAAGCGGCGTGAAAACGGCTTTCAGGTAGACCACCGCCTTAACGAAGAATTTAGAATTTCCCAAACTTGATACAAATTTCTTGACCTTGAAAAAAAAAATTGTTTTCCTTGACTTTTCCTTGACTTTGGCAACCCTGCTTTAAATATGCTGGTACAAAAGAAAAAGTAGGTCTTTCTAAGAAATCGTAAGGCAAGCTTTCTCCTATTCTGACAATTAAAGGTCAAGGAAATTTAGACGTAAAAGGCTACCGGTAACGAGATGATACAGAAAGAGATTTAATAAATTAAACACTAAACACAAGAAAACAAAAACGCAATGCAAAATTGAAGTTATTGTTCATGGGGACACAAACCGGTACGCGATAAAGCTACGAAAGGAATAAATGCCCTGCACGAACAACCCTGCCAGCTACGGAAGCAAAACGAGATTAAAGCAATCACAATAGTATTTTAAAACTAACTTGGACCCGCGGGCTAAATACTACGGAATTCCTCTTTAAGGAAGCCATTCGTAGAAAGACAGACTTGAGTTCCGAGAAACAGAGGCGGCGGAGCGGTTTGAAACGTAGCGGGGGGGAGGGGAGGGGGTAGGGGGGAGGGGGGAGGGGGCTCACCTTTAACCCGGCCATGCGCATATCCCTACTCAAATTTTCCAAAATGCCCTTTACGTTGTTCGTTGACACAAGCAAACCTCTGTGCAATCTTTACAGTGTCTAGTGTGTCCGTAATCTATTTATGACAATGCATCAGTAGGCAGTTGTGCAGGCGGTCCTGCTTCATGGTGCTTTTAAAGGTAGTTCTTGAGTCGTCTGAGGGTAGAAAATGTGCGCTCTGAAGTCGCGGATGCCACTGGTAACGTCAAATACATCCGTAAGAGTTTGTGTACCTCTTCTAACAGTGTTTTGGTGACAGGAGTTGTTGAAAGCTGCGCACATGGTCCGTATATTTGTTATCTGACGTACTTCGGGAAGAGAAGTTCTCACTGAATCAAACGCTTTAAAACATTTTATTTCCCCAAGCGCGATGCTGGTAAACGATTTGTTAAAAGATCACGAGATTGAATATTTTGCCAATTTTTAGGCTGCGCTAGCGATATTTTCGGCACCAAAACGTGGGGAGGCGCTGCCCCCCCCCCCCCAATTTTTGTTTGGCGGGGCTACAGCCCCCCTGCCCCCCTTCCCCGCTCCGCCGCCTGTAGAGAAACCATACGAATTGCGACTGATTCACGTAAAAACGGCGATGTTTTCCAAGGATAGACATACGCTTCACAGCACCGCGATGTGCTTAGCCCGAGTATCAGGCTTTTCGCTTAGGAAGGCCTGATACCGTATTTTCTCGATTAAACGCCCGGCGTTTATTTAAAATTCGGCAGTTTGACCCGGCGTTTTTTCGAGGCCGGCGTTTATTGATGAAATGCGATTTTCAGTCATTTTTCCAGATTGATTTATTGTTACAGATCCTCGGAAACCTAGGGGCAGTTTGTCAGTGCTGGACAATTCTCCCCTGGATTACACGAAGTTACAGTATCAGATGATGGTACCGTACATACGGCACGTGTATCATGTCGAAATCAAGATTTGTATCACTAACAAACAGCACATAAACAATATATAAATGACGTAGGAGCAAGTAAATGATATAAGTACAAAGTTTTAAGTTTATAAACGGCAACGTCCTCATTTGTGTCAGCCAATGTGTGCACTGAATTATAACATACCGTACTTGGTATGTCGTAGACTACGAGTAGTCCCCCATTTTTCCTCAGGGATAGTAGGGCGAGCGAGACGCGAGCACGCGTGAAAATCACCCCACGCGAGAAATGGCGACACGCGGCGTGTCGCCACGCGGCGTGTCGCCTTTTCTCGCGAAGGGTGATTTTCACGCGTGCTCGCGTTTCGCTCGCCCTACTATCCCTGAGGAAAAATGGGGGACTACTCGTAGTCTAGGTATGTCGTAACAGTACCACTCAGGAGGTTACTATTTAGTTGTAACTGGTCCTTGTTACCTCGACCCCTAAAAAACGGCGGGACCCCGATCAAACGCCGGGCCCCCGATTAAACGCACCCGGCGTTTATTTAAAAATTGACAGTTTTGACCCGGCGCTTAATCGGGGTCCGGCGTTTAATCGAGAAAATACGGTACTCAGGTTACGATGTGCTCGATTGTATCCACTTTTATGCCAGTGTGAAGAGAGGCTTGTCTAAAGAAATGAAAACACGACGTGGAAACCAGCCTAGCAAGGCATACTTTTGGGCCGGAAACAATGGCCTTCCGAATCGTACGATTGAATCCACCGAAACCAGAAAGGTTTCCAACACGACGCACAACATTTTAATACCACACCTCGATCCCAATGTGTATATCTTTTTTAAACGATCACAATAGTTCTGCAGAAAGTTGGACTTCCTATTGAAAGTCCGACCGAATGTCGACCGCACTGACCACAACACCAACGCGCACAAATTTGAAAAAAACGTATTTAACAATATAACGAGCAGTTGTTCTTCAGACAAATGTGATACTTAATTTACACCAACCTTGACGTTGAATCCATTCGTCTATCTCCATCAGTGGAGATGTAAGAAAATTTTTCTCCTTCGCGAGGAGGTCTTCAGACGACTTCTCTGCCCGCTCCAAAGTCTCCATCTTTAATTGTAATTCCCTCTCAAGTGCTACGATAGCCCCATGTTTCGTTTCAGTTTTCAGCTGTTCATTTAATCGTTGAATCTCATATTGGGTCTGTTGCTTCAGAAGTGCGTGCTTCGTCGTTTGTTCTTTGATCCCCGACAAATCTCTGCACTGAATTACGGTAACTTTGCTTTTCAAGTTCAGATGCTTAAAAAACGTTTCTATTCCCTTTACAGAATAATTCTGTCTATCTCCAAAAATCAAAACTGCGGCAAGGCTGTGATAACTTATCGGACGACCACCTGCATTCCTCAATTTCTGAATCTCGTCCAAGGAAAGGGCGGGCCGCAGTGATCCAGCAGCAAACGGATTCGCTGGTCTCTCAAGCAGTTCTACGAGGTCATACAGCTGCAAAGCCTGAAACACGTCTTTCAATAGTTTGACAGGAGTGTTTGGGAAAAACGTGAAAACATCAGCAACATTTTTAAGTAAATGTTGTGCCATAATTGCACGAGTGACCCCAAATGATTGAAGTATAAGCCCCGCAGAATCACTGTCGGCTTCAATTCTTCTTCTTAGTTCTCTGGTGACTTCTTCAGGGAGATCTTTATAACAAAGTTTATGGACGCTATCTAAGAAGAGAAGAATCATAATATAAATATCAGCAATAATAAAAAATGAACTCAGACCTTTTTAAAATAATTAGTAATTTGTCATGTTTGAAATTTTTTGCTATTCGGTAGCTTTAACCGTGAATTTTGCCAAAAATTTAAAACGGAAACTTTTATGAACTTGCATCTCTAAAACATACTTTGTTCAGTGTCATACCAGTAAGCCCAGACAGTAAAAGATAATTACCAGAGATGTCTTCCATTCCAGGTTCAGATGGTGCTCCGGGTGTTTTTATCCCGCTGTCACTCGTCTCTGTTGTGAGGCTCTGCCTCTCTTGGAGATCCTCCAGATATCTTTGAACGAATGCATATTTCTTGTCTGCAAGAAATTGTTCTTCTTCGTTTTCCTCTCCTCTGACTTCTTCCTCTTTTCCTTTGTAATAGAGTTCGGAATCGGAGTTTCTTCGGCGACTCCTTCTCGGCCTTTCCAAGTGTTGTTCAATTTGCCAAGCTAAGAAAAACACAAATTTGTGAGTAGGGAAATATGTGAATTAAGTTAATAGTAAACTGAAAGTCTACTTACAGTTCCTTAAAACATTTACGGTCTTTCCTGGTAATCGAATGGTAATCGAAAATTAGTATATGTAATCAAATGGTGATAAGTAAAGGTTTGGTTATACATAGACAAGTAAAGATAAACGATAAAAAGGAACAACGTTTCGGGGTCGTCATGACGCCATTATCAAGTTCGAAGTGATAGAAATAATTATTTCTGTCACTTCGAACTTGATAATGGCGTCATGACGACCCCGAAACGTTGTTCCTTTTTATCGTTTATCTTTACTTGTCTAATCAAATGGTGACAAGTGAAATTAGAATTTTGACAAAACGCAAGTGAAATTATTTGCTAATTTCACGAGTATACCATTTGATTATCTTTTAATATCATGGGTGACAAATTACGCTCACAATCGTGGTGGGTTCCGCCTTGTTTACACACGCAGGCCACTTAAAATCCGCTCCAGTACTTTATCCAACCACTCAGGATGAACCGTCTCAGGGTTTTTCTCAAGGCCATTTTCATCACACCAGTTCCCAAAAACCTTCACCCAGTTAATTGTGCTCTTACGCGTATTTAGGTTTTCTGCAGTGTCTTTTAATGCCGTAACTTCTTCCATCTGTAATATCTTTAAACCTGGACGCCATCTTGGCACTGAGATATAGAAAACGTTGCCATAGCAATTTTATAATTTCACAAGTGAAATTATAAATTAACGCTGAAATTTCGCGCCAAAATTAAGGAGTAATTTGTCACCCATGATATGAAATTGATTATTAATTATTATTAGCCATATTCATGCAGGAGGAGAGAGAGGAGTACAGTTGGAGGTGATCATAAGCATCGTAATCGCAAAGTAGTAAAAAAAAAAAAAAAAAAAAAAAGAAAAAAAATTCGCAGCCCTTTGCGTCAACAACCACGGGGAGGTAGGCAGATTTTCGTACCACTTCTATTTACTACTTGCCTCGCGCTAGAGTCCACGTGAAGTTATCACCACGGATCATTTTCTGCATTCGTCCTGGGGAGTGCCATGTACTCCCTCAGGCAACGGATACAGGCAATGATCAGCTCGGCATTCCTAACACTTACATTCCCTTTTGCAAACTTGCTGCGTCGCTTTATTCACATCTGCATAATTTAGGACCATATGTTTTTTCCCCAACATAATTTTAAATCCATCCCAGTGAAAAAGATGGAAGATTTTCCATCCAAGTCAAATCATTTACAGATTCTTTTACCTTTGTTATGATCAATGCTTGTTTTACCTAACATTTCTTAAGTTTCTGTCGATTGCCTCCTCGTCGTCATTGTAGTCTTCCTTTAATATACTCTCCAATAAGATTCAACAATTACACGCGCACGCGTGTAACAATCAATCAATCAATCAATCAATCAATCAATCAATCAATCAATCAATCAATCAATCAATCAATCAATCAATCAATCAATCAATCAATCAATCAATCAATCAATCAATCAATCAATCAGAAACCATCGCAATTATGAAAAATTTTAGGCCTTCATCCGCAGTTCAAATATATTAATTTTATGTATTTCACCTTTGATCCAGCCGGCAAAATTGTTACCGGAAAAAAAAGTCATTCATTCATTGAATGCCAAGCCCAGTCCTCCCTCCCTGATTATGGAATCTGAGCAGGCCCAATGAAGGCTGTGTTGGCATAGCCAGTGCAGCATTAGCCTGATTCTCAGACAGTCCAGAGAGAGAGTGTGTGATCGCGAGCGACACGAGATATGTCAATAATAATGTTTTAAGAACTCAGCTAATACATCACAGAGTATTTACATCGCATTGGAAGCAGTTTGACGTCGCTAAGAATTTATCCCATCGTGGAAAGGCAGTGTTATATGCCATGAAAGGCAAGTAGCGCGTGCTTCGTACCAGTAACAAGGGCTATTAGTTCAACTAAATAGTTGCAATCGTTGATGTAGCACAGCCGTGTACATCTACTCGGATATCTAACAAAATCAATGCCAGTACTCTCAAAACTCGATCACTACAAGTCATACTTTTGGTAAATCAGAGAAAAAAGAAAGTGGTGATTCTTGAAAACCGCGTATTTACAGCAGGAACCAACTCTTGCATATCCAGATTCGTTTTCATCCTTTCAAAAACGCCTCACATTTTGTTAGCTTATTATCCCATGATTGATAAAGTCCAGTTTGTTTGGAAGTCAGGGATAAAGCAAAGGCTCGTAATTCACGTTGACAGGTGAAGATACAAATCCGACCAGTTCACCAAACTATGCCATGAAAATAAAAGGAAACATGATATCACAAGAGTCGAACTTAGAATTGGCCTGAGAAAATAAGGCACTTTACGTGGTACCACCACCGGTTTCCGCGAGAAAAAACGTTGGAAAACCATCAGTGGCACAGCGATACGTCGTCTGTTTTCTGATGCTAGCTTTGAATTAACCTGTGCCGCAGACAGACTATAACGGGGGGGGGGGGGGGGGGAGGGTGAAGGGCTCATATGAAAGGGACGGCAAAGCTTGTCGTCTCGCTTAAGGTGGGGCTCTACCTGAATTTGAGTGAAATTTGAAGAGGTTTTAAGAATGGATAGAAGAAAGAAAATGTTTTTTGGAACACTAACAGACAGTCAATAACCACGCAAGAGCACCCCAGGTTGCTAGTGGACTAACTTGGTATCCGTCTATTAATTATTAACTACAAATTCTAATTTTAAAACTTCACTAAATCTTCAACATTTCTTATTTCTTTTAATTTTACCAATCCTTCAAGAAAAATTATTTCCTTCCAAATATACCTAAGAATCACCCAAAAATTCATAAAACACCCCAAATCATTGATTTGTGTTATGAATGGAGGGTTTTTGTATTGCTTGAAATGCAAACAAGATATTTCCATTTGACCGATTTTAAACGGCGTGAAAACGGCTTTCAGGTGTACCCCCACCTTAAGGTGTAACTGTTTCGGATTTTGGTCTCACTTAGGGTGTTATAGGCAAAACGCCATTATATTTCGCCGTAAATGTCTCGTTTAGGGTTGCACACGAATGAATTTAAAAATATATATATGTTTTAGTCTGAAATGTCAGCCGTCTCCTCCCCCTAACCCTCAGGGGGCGCGGGAGAGAGAGACGTCTGAATTCCGAGCGTTATAATGTCGTCCGTTGACGTCACGTACTTTTGCGAATATGGTAGGTAGTTTTTGATTGGTTCTTCCCTAATTGAAATAGATAACCATTTCTTATTGGTCGAACTTGCGAAAACAGATATTTCATTTCGGCGGCGAATATAAAGTGTTGACAGGCCAGACACAACTCGTAAGTTCCTGGTGTGAAAAGTGACTTCTCGTTTAACGTGGTTTTGCTCTCGCGAGTATATCTATTAAAGATTTTCCTTTTTGGTATGAGATAAGTGGGAGGCTCTTTCGATATTTCTCGCGCCGGATGGTAAGTTGTGAAGATGGGAAGAATTTTATTTCGCACTTTCTCGTTTTGTTGTAAAGCTTACTTCCGTTCAGTGAATTTAATCTCAGAGGTTATTTTTTTTCAATGTGATTGTGTTGATAGCCTCTTGACTGAAGGCGCGCTTTGAAGTTGGTGGTATTGCAATAGAATAATTTCACTGAGTAGTTGGTTCTCAGAAGTCTCAGCGATTCTACAATCATGCGGGAATCCTTGACATTCGCACGCACTTTAAACCTACAGAGACCTTCCAGTACACATTTTTCTTCCTACCTCCCACCGGGGTCAGAAAAGGACTAATAAAAAATGAAGCCCTGAGACTTCTTTGAAACACCTCCTCTGCAAAATCATTCTATAACAACATCATCCACTTCAAAACGCACTTTTGGGCTAGAGGCTACCCTCACAATCTCATTGAAAAAATAACCTCTGATTTTCGCTGAACGGAAGTCGGATTTACAATTAAACGATATGTCGGAAACAGAATAATAGCATAGATATCAAATAGCGATTGTGAAATGTTTGTCTGGAAATTTTGTTATTCTTATGTCTGGAAGATTCGTATCTAGCCAATCAGCGTTCTTTTTAACTAAGGTGTCCCGCAAAGATAAGGAACAATTGTCTGTGATTTATTGGCTATCTCTAAAATAGGGAACGGGGAATGGAGGAATGGGGAATGGGGAACGGGGAACGGGGAACGGGGAACGGGGAATCTCTAAAATAGGGAATCTCTAAAAGGGGGAATCTCTAAAATAAGGAATCTCTAAAAGGGGGAATCTCTAAAAGGGGGAATCTCTAAAATAGGGAATCTCTAAAAGGGGGAATCTCTAAAATAGGGAATCTCTAAAAGGGGGAATCTCTAAAATAGGGAATCTCTAAAAGGGGGAATCTCTAAAATAGGGAATCTCTAAAAGGAGGAATCTCTAAAATAGGGAATCTCTAAAAGTGGGAATCTCTAAAAGGGGGAATTTCAAAAAAGGGGAATCTCTAAACGGGAGAATCTATCAACAAACTGGATAAATCTATGAACGTTTTAGAAGTAGAGTTTTTCCTAAGAGACATTAACAGCATTTGCCAACAACCAATAATATTAATGACAGTTGTTGTCATTATTACTAGATATATACGATAAAAATAAATTGTCGTCGTCGCTTGCCGCAATATCTTCGGTAGGGATGGTCTAAAAAATTTATGCCAATCGATACCAAAGGGCCACATACAGCAAGAGAAATCGAATTTTTTACAGCATCTTACTGCAAAACGGTAAAGATGAAAGCGCAATTGAATCTCTGAATAAGCCGTAGACTCAAAATGACTGGAACTGGAACCGGGCCTGGCATCTGTAACACGGGTCGACCATCAGTAACTGGACTAGACAGACGTCTTTACGCCTGCATAAAGCTTATCTAGTGATCAGTTCAAAAATGCCAATTGTGAAATTCGCGGTGTTTGTGTTGCGATTGATCCATCAGCCCTAATGGCCTTACAACGATGTCTAATAAAAAAGCCGCCCCTTTCTTATGTCCAAAACTAACCAATTTCCTTTTATGCCTTTCGAAAGTTGCAACAAACGCCCTCAATGTTTTTCAAGAAAAAAAAAGGTTTCACTGGTCAAGGAAAAAATTCATCTTATCTATGATGTTATCACTCAGGTACCAGACATGCTTATCTCCCTGGGATAAAGACATGTCTGACGTAGGCCGGAAGTCACCCAAATTGCAAATGCTAAATATGTTTTCATTGTGTCTGGCTGGTTACGTTTCATGGCGTAATTAACACGACTAGTAATGAGAATATAAGGTTTAATAGCGTCTGCTTTTTTATACCAAAAAGACAAATTCTCTTAAAGTAGTACCAAATGGCGGGGAATGGCTGCAAGAACGTGTTAAGATAAGACATGTCATCCCGACCTTCGGTCGACCTTTTTTCAAGTCGGTGGCTTCAGGTCAACATGGATAACAATTTCAAGTTTCCATTGGCGTTTGCCAGCAAAAGAAAAAAGCTTGAAGCGTTTGATGGGCTCCCAAAATTTAGCTGGGACGAGATTACGAGCCAGGAAGTAATTGGTCAAGGCTCATTTGGCGTGGTGTTTATTACCCAGTATCAGACAACAAAAAAGCCTGCCGAAACAGTGGTTGTAAAAAAGCTTTAGAGATTTAAGAGATTCCCCATTTTAGAGATTCCCCCTTTTAGAGATTCCCCATTTTAGAGATTCCCCCTTTTAGAGATTCCCTATTTTAGAGATTCCCCCTTTTAGAGATTCCCTATTTTAGAGATTCCCCCTTTTAGAGATTCCCTATTTTAGAGATTCCCCCTTTTAGAGATTCCCTATTTTAGAGATTCCCCCTTTTAGAGATTCCCCCTTTTAGAGATTCCCTATTTTAGAGATTCCCCATTTTAGAGATTCCCTATTTTAGAGATTCCCCCTTTTAGAGATTCCCCCTTTTAGAGATTCCCTATTTTAGAGATTCCCCCTTTTAGAGATTCCCTATTTTAGAGATTCCCCCTTTTAGAGATTCCCCATTTTAGAGATTCCCTATTTTAGAGATTCCCCCTTTTAGAGATTCCCCCTTTTAGAGATTCCCTATTTTAGAGATTCCCCCTTTTAGAGATTCCCTATTTTAGAGATTCCCCCTTTTAGAGATTCCCTATTTTAGAGATTCCTCATTTTAGAGATTCCCTATTTTAGAGATTCCCCCTTTTAGAGATTCCCCGTTCCCCGTTCCCCGTTCCCCATTCCCCATTCCTCCATTCCCCGTTCCCTGTTTTAGAGATAGCCGTGATTTATTTAGCTTTCAGTCGAAGTAATCTTTTATATCAGTCGAGTCGAGGAGTTGTGACAGTTGTGAAACCTAGCGAGAATAGAAGAGGAGAAGAATAAAAATCTAGTGAAGACGGCTATCCTTACTAATTCCCCACATTAGTGGCACCTCCGACGGGACCTGCAGTGATTTGGACAACCTGTTAGTCAATGGAAGCTAAACTGGAGGCAGAACTTCAGCTTCTAAAGCTTACACGAGGAAGGACGAAATCTGTCGTGGAGAAGGGAAATATCGAGAAGATCACTCGACATAAAGAAACTCTGGGAAAGATTGTGGCATCTATAGAAGACTTGAAGCAAGACATCGAGAAAGGTAAGCTTGAAGCGGGGAAAAGCATTGACGAAGTTGATGAATGGGGAAAAATTATCGAGCAAACGATTGATGATGTAGATAAAGAAGTAGAAGATTTAAATCGTCATCTCGAAGAAGCTGGGGCAAAAGCAATAAACAAAAAACGGGAAGAGGAAGAGGCTCTTCTAGCCAAAAGGAGGGAGAATGAACTGAACTTTGAAAAACTTAAACTTGAGCAAAAATCAAAAATGCAGTCGCCCGATCAGCCCGCCGGAAAACCCCTAAGTAAGGGAAATGTCAAAATGCCAAAGCTGGTAATTACGAAATATGACGGCACCTACGAAAAGTGGGTTTCCTTTTGGAACAAGTTCAAAGCGGAAATCGATGCAGCCGATATTCCCCCGGTTACTAAATTTGCTCATCTCAAAGAATTACTGGAAAGTGATGTTTGTGAATCAATCGATGGCCTCCCATTTAGTCCTGAAGGTTATGAACGTGCTAAAAATATCTTGAAGTCCAATTACGGCAAGACAAGCGAGATTGTGAGAGCGTATATTGATAACATCAATGGTTTACCTGTGGTAACTGGATGCATCCCTAATGAAATTCATAAATTTTGTCAGACTTTGAACTACAATGTTCAATCATTAGAGACTCTAGGTAAACTTTCTGGGTGTTTATTTATGGTGCGTGGCGTCCTAGACAAATTGCCAGACATAAAGGCAGACCTCGTGAGCGGAAAACCGGGATGGCAAGATTGGGGTTTCGGGGACCTTATGCAGGCTTTAGAAGAATGGAAAGCCATTCATCCGATGGAAACTTTGGGGGTAGAAAAGGCAAACGAAACGTCTCCGACTCCGCCGATTTATCACCCGCCGCGTCCCCCACGTTTGCCTCGTGACAGAAGTTTCTACGCGCGACAGGGCGAACCCAACCCACGACACGCGTGTGTCTACTGCGATCGCGTGACACACAGATCTTGGGAGTGTGAGAACGTGACATCTCCAGCGGAGCGCCGTCGCATTCTACAAAACAAACGCTTGTGCTTCAACTGCACTGGGCCTCAACACAGCGCTTCACAATGCCGAAGCCGCGCATCTTGCGTACACTGCAAACAAAGGCACCACTCATCTATTTGCGACCGACCGTCGGCAACTGGACGCCAAAGAGCGAACAACGGCGGAGTGGCTCTAACTGCAACTCAAGAAGGAGAGAAAGTCTGCCATCCAATCGTACTTGTCAAGTTGAATGGCGTGACCTGTAGAGCCCTACTGGACACCGGTGCGACTGCGTCTTATGCTTCAGGATACATCTTGGATCGTCTAAACCTCATACCAGCTCGCACTCTAACACGCCGTTTACAAACTATCGTGGGTATAGTGACTAAGCGGACAGAAACTTACAATACGCAAGTGAGTGACACTAAAGGAAACAATGCAATTTCATTACGAGTAACTAGAGTAGACCGCGCTGAACTTTTGTCCGTGGAAAATCCTAACTATAAGGAAATGATCAGCAAATACCGCCATCTGGAAGGCGTTTCAATGGAAGACACCGACACTAAGAGCTTACTTCCGGTCCATGTTATTCTGGGCTCGAGTGACTACGCGAAGATAAAAACTCGAGAATCCCAACGCACCGGAGCTATCGGCGAGCCTGTGGCTGAGTACACTCTTTTTGGATGGACCATCATGTCACCAGGAACGGAGACAGACCTGGACAAGATGTTTCTAGCGCAGACGGCCTCGAATGACTGTGAAGAGCTTTACCGGATGGACGTCCTAGGACTCGAAGACAAACCTAATGGCGATCAGAGCGTTGTTTATGAAGAATTCCTTGAACAACTCAGCCGCAGCCCTGAGGGTTGGTATGAAACTGGCCTTCCCTGGAAAGGGGACCATCCTCCGTTGCCCTCTAACAAGTCTGGAAGCTTAAAGCGACTGAGGAGCCTAGTCCAACGACTTAAGAAGACAGGAAGGCTAGACGACTATGACGCTATCATACAAGAACAGCTTAATGAAGGAATTATTGAAGAAGCAGAGATGCCAGCAACTCAAAGAGAATTCTACATCCCGCACAAAGCAGTAGTGAGAGAGAGTGCAGAAACTACCAAGATGCGTATTGTCTACGATGCCTCAGCAAGAGCGTACGACTCAGCCCCTTCCCTAAACGACTGTCTGGAAGTTCGACCACCCCTGCAGAATCAACTATGGAAGGTACTCCTAAGGGGACGGTTTCATTCAGTGGCTATCGCTGGTGATATTCGCAAAGCATTTCTTCAAGTGCGTATCCGAGAGCAGGACCGAGATGCACTGCGGTTTCATTGGTTGGAAAGCAAGGATCCTTTTCGTGTTCGCACGTACCGATTCACCAGAGCTCTGTTTGGTTTGGGACCCTCGCCGTTTCTGCTTGGCGGCGTAATTCAGCACCATCTGAACACTTGCAGACCTGCACACCCTGATCGCGTAGCAGAAATCGAGCGAGAACTGTACGTTGACGATCTCATTTCTGGTGGAGGTACTATCCAAGAAGCGAAACAAAAGAAAGCTACAGCAACTGAGATGTTCCACCAGGCCACCTTTCACTTACACAAGTGGCATTCAAACGTGACTGAACTAGAGCTCACTGAAGAAACTGAAACTGGGGATGACTTAAGCTACGCCAAGCAACAACTCGGAATCAAGCCGAGAGAATGTGGGCTGCTTGGTTTAAAGTGGAACAAACTGACGGACGAAGTTGGAGTTACAATTCCAGAGGAAGTTGCCCAACCGACAAAGAGAGGGATTCTGGGAAAAGTGGCGAGGATCTATGACCCCCTTGGTCTTATCGCTCCAATCACCCTGCAAGGAAAGCTTCTGTACCGCGATGCCTGTGAAGAGAAACGTGCATGGGACGCTCTGTTATCTACCCCCCTAGAACAGCAGTGGCAGAAGTGGGAACGTTCCTTGCCGCAACACGTAACTTGTCCACGAGCACTTACCAGCGTCCAAGAACCTATCGAGGACATTAAACTTCATGCTTTTGGAGACGCGAGCGGAAAGGGCGTGGGCGCTTCTGTGTACGCTGTGGTCAAACAGTCAAGCGCAATCAACCAAGGCCTGGTTACAGCAAAGGCAAGACTGGCCAAACAAGGGCTGACAATACCTCGCCGCGAACTGGTCTCCGGTCACATGGCTGTAAATCTTCTGACCAACGTACAAGATGCACTTCAAGGATTCCCTGTGACTTCGCTGCATTGTTGGCTTGACAGCAGCGTTGCCTTACATTGGATACTAGGAGGAGGAGACTATAAGCAGTTTGTGGCCAACCGGGTACGAAAAATTAGAGAACACTCTGATGTTGTCTGGAGGCACGTACCTACTCAGGATAATCCTGCAGATCTTGCTAGCCGAGGTGGACTGGTAACTGAGGAGAACCAACTGTGGTGGAAGGGACCAGAGTGGCTAAGTGATCCTGCGAAATGGCCAGCCGACCTTGTGACCGCGCCCACCGCTGAATCTAACGCAGAAATGAAAGCTACAAAGGAGCTCTTTGCCATGGCCGTTAAAGCTGATCACGATCTAGACCATCTTCTGGCCAAGCACAACTACTGGAAGACTTTGCGAGTGTGCGCTTGGATTATGCGGTTCGCAAACAACGCTAGAGCGAAAAGAGCGACAAGAACAAAGGGACCCCTGACAACAGACGAAATTGAGAAGCAGAAACACTTTTGGTTGCTACGCGTACAGAGCCGGGGAATTGAAAGCATGGAGGAAGATCGTCTGTGCCTAAACTTACAGTAGAACAAAGATGGATTGCTTGAGTGCCGTGGGAGACTGCAAGGGGTCTATCCGATATACATCCCAGACGCCACAACGTTCGCAAACAAGTATGTCGAACACGTCCACAAAGCCACTCTTCACGGGGGAGTGGGGCTTACTATGGCTAAAGTGAGAGAAGAGTTCTGGATTCCCCGCCTGAGGCGCCTCGCGAAGAAAGTCATCAGGGAGTGTTATGGGTGCAAACGCTTCCAGGCTGTTGCTCTCGCAGCTCCACCCCCCGGTTTATTGCCTCTGGAGAGAACTGAGGGCTCAACTCCCTTTGAAATTGTTGGCGTAGATTTTGCTGGGCCGATTAAGTACCGCAAGTCCTCTCGTGTAGAAGGAAAAGGCTATCTGGTGCTCTACACGTGCAGTTTAACGAGAGCCTTGTACTTGGAGGTCCTGCCTAATCTGGAAACTACTACCTTTCTTTCAAGCTTGAAGCGTTTCATCGCTAGACGTGGACGACCTTTAAAGATCTTTTCAGACAATGGAAAAACGTTCGTAGGAGCGGCAAACCTACTGAAAGGAATCCAGAAAGATGAGCAAGTACAAGGCTACCTTGCATCGGAGAAGATTATCTGGAGGTTTAACCTAAGTCGAGCACCCTGGTGGGGTGGCCAGTTTGAGCGACTAGTGGGCCTCTTCAAACGTGCATTCTATAAAGTAATTGGTGGAGGAATGCTATTCTGGTCAGAGCTGTGCGAAGTCGTGCTGGATGTTGAAACTCAACTAAATCGCCGCCCCCTGTCCTATGTAGAAGATGACGTCCAGCTCCCTCTACTCACCCCATCTTCTTTCCTATTCCAAAGATGTATTCGCCTCCCTGAACAAGAACCATGGCGAGAGGAGACAACTGACCTACGAAAGCGTGCCAAGTATTTGAGGTCTTGTAAGGACGCTGTGTGGAGACGCTGGTCTCGAGAGTACTTGGCGGCGCTCAGAGAGCGTCACAACTGCAATGGAAAAGGCAAGGCGAGGCCCTTAAAGCCTGGTGACGTCGTTCTCATTCGTTCAGAAGAAAAGAACCGAGGAAAGTGGCCATTAGGAGTGGTCGTTGAACTATTCCACGGCCGTGATGGAATTGTACGTGGAGTGAAGCTGCGCGCAGGGAAAACGTTTCTGGAGAGGCCGATTCAACACCTTTATCCCATGGAACTAGCGCCGGAGAGAGCTGAAGTCCTTACCCCCCTGAATGCTAAAGCGCCAGTCTTTCGTCCACGGAGAGATGCTGCGGTTGCCGCAAACTTGCGTATTCGTGACGCTATAGGGAGTGAAGAACTTTAAAACTAAACGCAGGACAGAACTGTGCGGATGGACGGAGAATATAAAGTGATTTCAGCGAACTTTGACATTCATTACTTTGTTTTGTTTTGTTTCTGATTTCAATTTAATTATTAATTAAGCTAGCCGTTTCCTCTGTTTACATGTGCTTCCGTTTGGAAGGCACATGGGGGGAGTGTGTCCGAAACAGAATAATAGCATAGATATCAAATAGCGATTGTGAAATGTTTGTCTGGAAATTTTGTTATTCTTATGTCTGGAAGATTCGTATCTAGCCAGTCAGCGTTCTTTTTAACTAAGGTGTCCCGCAAAGATAAGGAACAATTGTCTGTGATTTATTTAGCTTTCAGTCGAAGTAATCTTTTATATCAGTCGAGTCGAGGAGTTGTGACAGTTGTGAAACCTAGCGAGAATAGAAGAGGAGAAGAATAAAAATCTAGTGAAGACGAGACAGTGTGGGCTATCCTTACTAATTCCCCACAGATAAAGTGAGAAACAAAATTCTTTCTTTTGTCACAACTTACCACTCGGCGTTGCCTAACCTCAAAAACATCTTGAGAAGCAAATGACTTTTAATTCAAAACCAACCATTGCTTCGAGAAATATTCTGAAGGACCTACTCTTATTTCATACAAAAAAAAAAAAAAACAGTCTGAAAAAGCAAAACCATGACGAGAAATCACATTTCATACTAGACTTGCTTACAAGTCGAGCTTAGAGAGCGCGAAGCGCGATCGTCAGAGCTCGAGAGAGCGAGCGCGGAGCGCGAGCGAGCGAGAGCTCGCGCCAGGTCCATTCAAAGAGAAGCAAGCGAGCGACTTTGAGAAAGTCTAATTTCATACCACCATACCACGTTAATATGAGTCGTTTCTGGCCATGGCCTGTCAACACTTTATTTACTAATAACATTTATCGGAACATTTTTCAAGTCCTCTTCGGTGGAAAATGAAGTGCGATCCCGTTCATACATTCTTGATGCTTTGTCTTTAAATTTTACGGCTTACAAAACGCACACAACCTCCTACATTATGCATGCTGCAATGCTTCCATGCGCTTCCATGACTCGTGGCCGCCATTTGGTTTCAAAGGTTTTATTTATGCAAATTTGCATAAATTACTGTGTGACGTCAACGGACGACATTATAACGCTCGGAATTCAGACGTCTCTCTCTCCCGCGCCCCATGAGGGTTAGGGGGAGGAGACAGCTGACATTTCAGACTATATATGTTTGTGTTTTAAAATGGTCTCTTTTAGGGGTAAAAAAAGCTTGGGTCACGCCCAGATTGGTCTCCCTTAGGGGTTTAATTCAAAATTTCCGACGAGCATCCCCGCCCCTTTCATATGAGAGTCCCCCCCCTCCCCCATGCGAGGCTAGCTTAGAATCTGACAAATGAAAGAAAAAAATCCTTCTTTAATTAGAATTAAATAGATGTGAAATAAATAAATAAACACGAATAAATCGCAGGGTGGAGACAGAAAATGAGACGTAACACATTTTAATAATCTTAAATAAAGTCAAATACATCAACCGGAAAGAACAACAAACCTTATTACATGTCTTACGACACGTTAATTTCGCGAAGTTCACGATTTAAAAAAAATCGCGAAATGGAAATGACGCGAAACTTCCATGTCGCGAAAATAACATGACGCGAAAATTAAGTGACGCACATCATGTCAATAATGATTAAAAGTATTTTATAAATAGTGACAGGCCTGCGCGACTCTCACGCGCGTGTTTTAGGCGTATCTCACGAGTATATCTTTGAGAGACCTACCTCTTTTTTATGAAATTAGAGGAGGTTCCCTGTAAATGTCTCTGAGCAATGGTTGTCGTTCTATTAAATGCCAGTTTTCTATTAGTATTTGTTTCAAGTTAGTAACTGATGGGTGGTATTGCGTGATAAAAGGCAAGATTCTTTTGTTTGTGTGAGGTTTTTGTTGAGGGGCCTGTTTTCTATTCTCAAAAATCACTTCTGAGAGAGTTTTCTGCACTAGATTTTTTGTATAGCCCCTCTCGATAAGTCGTGATTCAAAATGTTTGATTTTAGCAATAAAGCCTCTCAACGAAGGTAAACTTCCATGGCATTTCCTTACATAAATATAATATTTACCTAAAATCATAACAGGATTGATTAGAAAGAAATCTTCCGATTCTTCAAAAATCCCTAAATCAAACCTATCTCCTTGAAGGATTTTAAAACAATGTTATTTTCTTTAAGCCAGGACAAGACTTCTTTCCAAAATTCAGACGACACGTTGCAACGAGAGAGTAAATGTTCTTCATTGCAAAAAGTGCAATTTGCAATGTTGTTTAGAATTTTGTATTGAAATTCTCTCAATTTGGAGTCAAGTGTAGTACAGAAAGGGAGAGAATAAACCTTTTTCCAATTAATGATCGTGTCTGAGTATTTGTCTGATATTTTTTGTTGGGCTGTCGAAGGGATTTGTTTTTTGCACAAAAAAGAGTCGTATACCTGTTTAGAGGTGACATCTGAGATAGGGAAAGAGCCACAGTTTAGTTTAATGTACGGTGTGTGAGGGATTGGTCTTTTATCATTTTTACAGACCGAAGATCTAATAATTGTTTTCCAGTCCAATGGGAGAGAGTGAACAACTCCCATAATAAAGAAACGTTGTTCAGGAGAGATCGTCACATAAGGATCTTCGTGGAGGAAAAGATTGTTATCTGTAATAAGGTCACCCACATTTATGATTTCCAAGTTAACTAAATCACTTCTATAGACAGACTTTTATCAATACATATAAACCTATTATTCCAAATGATCGCGTTCATAACACCATTAAAAGTGACGAGAGGTCTACTATTTAAACGTGACCATGCGTCAAGGTATTCTTTTTAATATTTCGGGAACTGAGTTTTTAATTTGACGGTGTCAATGTTACAATGCAAAATTGGACTCCCACCAGCCAAAAAAAATACAACTATTTAAAAACGATTTCCAAGTACTCGGGTAGTCCTCTAAGAATTCTTTTAAACAAATGACTCGTCTTGCACTGATCATAGACTCAATATCCAGCATCTTCAGTCCACCTTTATCAATATTTTAGATGAGCGCACAGCGCTTGACTTTATCTTTTCCATTCCAAATAAAAGTGTAGAAAATCGAGTTGACTTCTTTTACAAGATAATTTGGTATCGGAATAACCGATGCTCTAAACATTAACTTGGGAATTTCAAAAGTTTTGATAATTTGGATTTTACACACGTGTATTGATTTTTTAATAGATTTTAATGTTTGTCGGCAATTTAGATCGTTTTTCTGTTTTTCGTCGTAACCAAAATAAACTCCCAAGATCTTGATAACTATTAAATATTATTGTCATTAAAATCCTTCTCGTGTAGAATATTACTGCCAAGCGCTATAATCTCGGTTTTTTCGTGATTTATACGCAGACTAGAGCATGATCCAAAGGATTCCAGAATGGCGAAGAGGGAGGTGTGAGATTCTTTGTCACGTAGAAAACAAGTCATGTCATCCACAAATAAAGAAAGTTTCGTGGTTTCCCCCCCAATACTAAAACCTTTGATTAAATCGTCGTTTCTAATCTTAATAACTAGAGTTTCTAACGCAATTATAAAAAGAAAGGGAGAAAGTGGGTCACCTTGACATACCCCTCTGCTCAACGTAAAAGGGCCTGTTGTAAAACCGTTGTTCATTACAAAACTCGATATATTTTTATACAGTGTTTGAATCCACTGAATAAAAGATGGGCCAAAATTAATTTTATGTAGTGCTCTTATTAAAAAATTAAAATCGAGCGTGTCAAAAGCCTTTTCAAAGTCAATAGCCACTAAAATTCCAGATAGTTCTCCATCACATCATCAATTGTTCTGATTGTCTCAAAAATAGATCTTCCTTTAACAAACGCGTTTTGATTTGAGTGTATTATTTTAGGTAAAACCTTTTCCAAACGATTTGCTAGCGTTTTAGCGGTGAGCAATCTTCGTATCAACATTAATCAAAGATATGGGGCGCCAGTTTTAATCATCCTTTTATCTTTCCTTTTCTTCTCTACTAAGGTTATTATGGCTTCTGTCTGTGAATTTGAAAGCTCTCCAAACTCAAATGCATAGTTTAGACTGTCTACTGATAACCTCCCGAACAGAGGCCAGAAGGCCAGATAGAATTGAGTTGTCAAACCATCATTTCCAGGGGTTTTATTTTTGGGGAAGGTTCCCAATACACTGAAGCATTCACTATAACCTATTTTCCCTTCACAAATCTTCCTCAAGTCATCTGTTGATGCAGGAAATCCCCTAGAGACATCTGAGAACATGGGAGGGGCGACTGCTACCGTCATAAAGGTGAGCATAAAATGATTCCAGCTCGTCCATAATCTTTTTGAGGTCGTTTGTTAGCTTTCTATCCCTGGTAAATATTTAACGGACACTGCTCTTTTTTCTTATGTGATTTTTCTAAATTCAAGAAGTATTTATTGTTTTTTTGTCCCAGCTCGTACCAAGTTGCGTGGGAGCGAGTAATAGCTCCTTAAGTAATATAGTCGTACAACTGGTCGTATTCTGCATGTAGGCATTCCAGCTCTTTTAAGTTTTTTTTCGAGGGGTTGTTGTCTTATTTGGTAGTGCAGTTTCTTAGATTTTCTTCAAGTTGGTTTACTTTTTCCCTTTTTTTGCGAGCCTTGCTTTGCTATAAAAAAATTGCTCGCTGTCTTATTTTATATTTGATTTTATCATTCCTACCTTCCTTATCCTTGAAAGCCGCGAGTTTAAGTTCCTCGTTTTCCTTTTCAAGTAATTGCACCTTGAAATTCCATTTGTTTTCTGCTTGTTTTAGTCTCATCAATGTCACCTCATCCTCCTTTGGGCTGAGATGAAGAAACGAATCCGAGGTTCTACGGCGTCTATTATCTGGTCGTTCTTGTTCTGTCAAATCATTTGCTAACGGAAAAATAGTAAAATTAAAAAAAGAGAGAGTGACAAAAAAAAAAAAATTAAATGTGAATTTGCAATATTTTGTACTGAATCATTCCTGTAATCACGTCCTGAATGGTAAATACTAGTTACTCAATGCTTTCGACAGGTATACCGTGAAATATCCCACTCGTGACTTGATTTTTCTTAGTATACACACTCACCTAAAGACTCGTGTGTATACTAAGAAAAATCAAGTCACGAGTGGGATTTTCCTGGTATACCACGAGAAAGCACTGCATAAATAATTTATCCCATGCCACTCATTGAAGTAACTTTCTTGTTCGACGTCTGGTTCCAGAAATTTAAAATTTAGGTCAAAACTGGGGTATTTGTCTTCCATGTTTTAATTGTTGACAGGGATTTTTCCTGAACGAAAATTTTGACCTGTCGCAGGCTCTTCAATCAATCTTTCGGCGGGAAAATTTGTAGGCCGCGAGAAACGCCGGGATTTTTTCGTGGAATTACTAACCGTTGCGTACCGCAGAATATGCAACAGGTTTCTAGCTTTCTGATTGACTGTATTCTCTATGGCATGGGATAAATTGTAATATGTAGACAGTAATACGTTAGTTCACAATCCTTACACTCCCCCCCTCCCCACTCCCGCCCAACCCTTTATCTTCCTCCGAGGTAAGGCACTGAATTATAACAAAAATACTGATAAAATTCAACAATGATTCCAACCAGTTACGTTTCCTGGACTATTTGCAAATTAAGAAACACAAACTTTTACTCGACGTTAACATTTTCTTCCGTTCATGTTGTGACCGCGAGGGAATGTCTACTGACATCGAGCGAGGGGTGGCACATGATAAAAATGAAAGTCCTTCATAAATTGACTAAGGATACCCTATGGTAGTTCTATCCGTAACGTGGTGATTTTCATTTCTTGAAATCTTGTTTTAAACCCGGAAAAACTGAATAAAATCTGTTCGGGCCCACGTGTCTAGAGAAGCACCCAAAATAGATGTGTCCCATACCTTCTCTCAACTTCGCTCTGTTTAATTCTCATCGACAAAACACCTCATTTTAAGCTTGGAAATGTACCGTTGAAGTGTTTTCGAATCGTTTGAGGCCAATAACAGATCTCTGCTTTAGTTTTGAAGGTCATGGAGAAGGTACTGAAAATTACTAAAATTGGCTCAGTCGAAATTCTCAATTTGGCGCACTTTTTCAGAAGAGAGTTTCCCTACCCGGTAAAACACCGAATCACTTGAAATTTAGAATTCTTAATTGACGAAATGCCGCTCTAAAACCAGGTTTAAAAATCGATTTCGGGCTTTATATCAGCGCTGAGAACTAACGCTCATTGCAACATTGATCTGTCAACAACTGTAAACAAAATAAGCAATCGCAGAAGACTTTTGTAATTTTTTTCTTGTTTCCCTCAATATTACGATGGAACAAACAACAGAAAGCTCATATTTAGCTCACCTTGAATAAGATGTTATCTAAGTATCAGTTTCTTGGCTTAATGTTCTGATAACTAAGGATTTGGAAAAACATTTCAGAATAAAAAGTAGCGATATTAAAACATGACATTTGATAATAGTGACATGTCGTCGCCGAAACGTCATGTTTTAATATCGCTACTTTTTTTTTGGCTTAATGTGCCACACAAAGCCATCATAGCTCGAAGGGTCTTGTGTCTTATAGGAGGCCTCGATCGATGGTAACGGTCGATATGTCGGTCAACTCACGGTCGACTGACGGTCGATATCTTGGTCGAACCTCAGTCGACACTCGGTCAATAATCGGGGATGACTCGGTCGATGTTGTACCGCTATGGCGTTCGTCGTATCGACCGAGGTGGCTGTCGGCCGATATAGATAGCAATACACCGACCCTTCACCGACGCATCACCGATACTTCAGCGATATTTCACCGCTTACCGGCCGATAGTATCGGCCGATATTTCGGTCAATTCTCTATCGATATGTTTTTTTTTTGATACTTCGTCGTTATCGTTTGTCGTTACTCGACCGACCATCGACCGTGCCCTTCGTGGCATAGGTATATGCCGTGACCGCAGGCCTATTGTGGATGCTACCAAGACGTCACCAATAACAGAGCCAGAAACCCCAAGCATTGGAGCCCGGAGGGATGTTTTTCATACTCATAGTACAGAGTATGTGAAACAATAGTAAGAGTTAAAATTTAGGTGTGAAAGGCTCGGCCGCTAAAATAAATATGTGGCACAAGAGCCCCTTTGGCTTGTCCTTTTGCACAGTTCAGAATCATAATAAAATAACTTTATTGTATTACATCAGGAGCTACATTTAGGCCTCTATACGTCCTAAATCTGTAATTGGCATCTTCAGACGTCAGCTCCATCAGGTCTCAGCTAAATCGCTCATGGGAAAATGCAAGCGGACGAACTCGGAAGGTGGACAAGGAGTGGCTGCTGTGGTACAACACCACATGAGACAGGCGCCCTGTTTTGCGCACTTCGTTCATCAGAGACGCTGCTTCGACAGCTCTCTAGTGATAAAAATTCTGATGTCGCAGGACACAGTTGATGTGCTACACTAAGGTAAAGAGGATGCTGCATTTACTGTGAAGCAAGCAAAAGCAAACATCTTTACATGGAAGGCCCACAAACCTGCACTCTATCAAACAAGTTGCTGCAAGGGTCGACGTCCTAGAGTGACCTGAAGAGTTATCAGTGCTGGTTCTCCCCGAAAACCAAAGTGGTCGGTTCAGTAAAGATATATTCCATGGCATATCAACATAGCCTTAACCCTATCTAGAGAGGGGTCTTTTTTCCTTTTTTGTCTTCTGGAGACGGAGATGGGGAGGGAATTTCCCGCAACGGGACATGATGACGTCATATGACTGCCAGACGTGATGGCAGCGGTTGTCATGTGGCCGACACCAGCACTCTCTAGAGCGCGAGACGTCCTTTGTCAAAGCATCAGTAGAATGTGCGGAGAAGCTAGAGGGACAAACCACGCTGGTACCAGTTGTCAGGATAGTCAGTAAGAGAGCAACAGACAAGATATGGTATGGATACTCTAGTCAGGTGCGTCACGAAGGACTAGGTTCTAGCTCAGAAGTCCTATTTGATAGCAAACCGGAAGTAAAGCAGACCCTGCATGCAGCACTTGCGGGATCAGACCTTTGTGACATAAATACTGAAACGTGATCAGTTGACCTCATTGCCTGATGAAGACTAGCAGTAAGCAGTCGAAACGTCGCGATCTACAACTTGAGTGATTACATCGTGAAACAAACCATTATTTAATTTATTACAGTGCAATTTTACCATGGTGGCCAATGATCTCTTTCACGACCAGTGATGTGTGCTGAAGTAGCTAGCAACCTTAACAGCAAGTTTCTACTTGCACCTAACCTCGAAGAAAACACTGGTGGATGATGAGGCAAAAGCCGATATTGCGGTCGCAACATACGGGGTAGGCACCATGGAGTACCAGCTGCTGTTCGGCTGCACTATTTTAGCAAGGCTTGCATTGTGGTTCCATTTGTAAAAGATTTCATTGTTTTTAATTTGTTTTTCGTTTTCAGCATGTCAGGACACACGTTTCCCTTGTGTTTTTCGCGCAACATAGTCAAACCTAACGTCAGGTGAATTAAAAAAGCGTGACATTTTATTGCGTGACTTTATACGACTCTGGAAATAAACAGAGTCGAAGTAATCCATGAGCGCTTTGGCTTCAAGTAATTGTGGTTCTGAAATCCTGCGAACGGCCCAGTAACCACATCTCGAAACAAAAAAATCGTTTCGAAATTCAAAGAAAGGAAAACTCATCTCGATTTTAAAGGATCTTTAAGTCGAAAATAAGTGGTCCGATGGTAAGGCTGGTAAGTCATTTGAGTTGATTGCGGCTCCATCGCAATAAGCAATGACTTCACACATCAAGATGGCTATATAATAATGACAGGATACAAACACAAGCAAACATCTTATTTACCTTATTGTAGTTAGCGAAACATGACCTTTCTCTGATGATTTTCAGCCGAATGCCAAGGTAAACTACATGAAATTTCAATAGTTTCTTTTAGTTTGCATTGGCTGCTGTCATGTGCAGTTTGGTTACACGTTGATATTGCGATTTTCGGGGTTGTACTAATATGGAACGCCGGAATACTAAAACCCAGAACGCATGAAAATAAAATAAATTAAAAAATAAATAAATATAAATAAAAATCTCGAAACTCGGATGATAGTATCCTGAAAAATGTCCTACGCGATTACCAACACTGGCGTTGGATTTTTGCGTTTGACCGCTGACTGTGATCGCCGGCTTATTTTATTGTGGAGTTGATCAGCGGTGGCAAGCTCAATTATTTAAAATGGAGGACATTTGTCCCATTCAGGAGGGTGAGGTCAACTCGTGGTCTCGGCTGTCCGGATGATATGTGTAGTACAGGAGAAGTAACTAAAAAATAATTACAAAAATGTTATGACTATATTATTTAAATGAATGCGGACGCCCGAGGACACAAGCTTTATTCAGCTACAATCTAATATTTTTTCCGGTTATTTACGTGTTTGAATCGATTAAGATTTTTAAAATGTTGTGTTTTGCAGACGAACAGTCAGATGAAGTTTTAATTTCTCCGGTTTATATTGGTAATTGAACTGAGTGGAGTGCAATTTGGTCTGAAATCATACGCGTGATTTCAAAATCAAACGAGCGCGATAACGCGAGTTTGATTTGAAATCACAAGTATGATTTCAGACCAAAATTGCACGACACGAAATTCAATTACCACTTAATTACATCCATTTTGAAATCCCCCAATATTGCCCAAAAAAGTGTCTAAATAAAAGATTTCAGCCTCCCCCACCCAGAATGTTATATTTAAAAAATCCGAAAAAAAAAAAAAAAATCATTTAAAAAATTCCAGGAAATTTAAAAAACAAAGCGAAAACAGTGCAAACTTCAAGTTCAATATTGCCAGTGGCTTTCTTTGTCTAAAATTTTCCTGCAATTTGATTGGTCAATTTAAATAATCCCGCTTTCTCATTGGCTGGTTAAAAAGATGCGATTTCGAGTCCAAAATGGTGCAATTTGGATATAAATCGCACGATTTTGGACCAATCAGATTCCAAGGATCACCAGTGATTTCAAAATGGATGTAATTAATGCTACTATTCAGTTCCAAAACTTGACTTCTGGTGGGAAAAAAATTTACCATCCGAAGTTTTCTTTCGCGTTTAATCAAAATCTAAAAAGATAAAGCCTCCTCAGAGATAAGAGGAAAAAACCAACCATTTTTAAGAATGGGTCATCTTTGTCCTTTGTGAAACGGTTAATACTTTCTGCATAGCCCTAGAAATCGAATGTTTCATTAGAACGAAAATTTTTAATGCTAAAAATCGAGTACAGTGCGCGGTAAAAATGGAGTGATTGCGTCAAATGTATGACATCGCAGATAAACTTCTCGTAATCTGGCGTTATTTTATAACATGATTTATCGGAAAAATACATCTAATCACATTTCATGTGCTAAAAATCATAGCAAAGCAAAAAAGGACCAATAGACTTTGTAAGGGAGTTTTTCCTTCAGCTTATTGTCCATACTTTTCGCGGGTGTCACGTATCAGCTGCTTAAAGACGTAATCCTGGCGCCCCAAAAATGCTCTTAAACTGACTGATCATTTTTGTTTCATTGTTATATGATTTTTTTTCAGGACATTCCAGAGTTTTAAACCATTTTGATGTCATATTTTTCTCTCGACAGTTTACGTTGCTTGGTTTTTGCGTTGTCGATCGTGAAAGATGACAACCTTTCAGTGATCCGTTGCATTTTTATTTTGATCGACGTCTAAATTTGTTAATTTTTGTGCCATGAACCTTTTAGTATCTGGAAGATGTTTAAGTTCTAGATACTTGACTAATAGCTTGAAACGTACCTTTCGACTTTGTTCACCTTTGCTGTACACTGTGCGACTAATATCCGTCGGAAACATTTCAGGGGCACCTAACGAAAGTTTTCTCTCAAATCCTTTGAAACGCAATTTTAGTCTATCTGGAGTGTCTGTAGGTTCATTTCAGGCCGCACTATAATATTTTTATCTGTTTGGTCGTTCTAGGGGAGCTTGAGTCTTTTCGAAATTACTAGGGCATCTTTGTCTATTTCCCGAAAACCTTAGGTCTTATTTCCTTTCCGAAAATCTTAGCTGACCTTTTTTCGGCCCCCCAAACGACATTTTTATCAATCTGAAAACACTAGGCCTTAGATTTCTCATATCATGAAAGTTCGAGGTGAAAATTCCCTTTAGAAAATTGTAGGGGATTAAGGGCCTTCCGAACAGATAATTTACCTAAACGATCCGTTGGGTGCCCTTGACATTTTCGCGGATGATTGTTTACAAACTTACTCAAAGTTCACGGGTTTCACAGGAAGTGACGTCACAATAGCCCCTATCATCCGGACAGCCAATCCAATAGCGAAAAGCCGAAGTTGACCCCTCCCTACTGGTCCCATTCCTCGTTAACACTTTTGTTAATTTAATGAAACGTTTTGCACATCAAGTCAAACGACAATCATCTTATCTTTCGAAAATACTGAGCTTCCCAGGTAAGATATTTGTTTTCAATTGCCTGTGGTCTGATACATCGATACTGGCACCAAAGAATGTTGTTGTTGGTGGTAACTAAAATGCGGGATGATTATTAAAAGCACGCACCGATACATTTCGATGCAATTGTATATGTCAAAATATCCAACATTTTATTTAAAGATGGCAAAAACAACTATTCTGAAACGTAGTAATATAGCAACGAGTTTATCAATGATAAGTAACACGAAGCATAAACAACTTATCTCCGTCCAATGTTAGAAGTAGGTCCACCTACAAAGACTCAGTGGAGAATCTTAATACTAACCGCAAAATTTTATGATAACTAAAATCACATTTGAATGATAACATTAGAAATACCAAACTTGGGAGTAGAAACATCACCAAAATCTTCGCCAACCGGAAATAAAGGCCTCGCGCTTGGGCTATACGGCGTACTGGGGCGCGTCCCCCGGTTGGTGGATGGGGGAGCCCTCCCTTTGGGGGGCTGCACCTGAATAATACGGAATAGGGTGCCGTGGACCAACATAGCCTAAGAGAAGCTAAACTCTGATTCCAAAACCGGGCAGGTGGAGCTCGTCAGCCTTGGTAGGCAGTTCATCTAGGAGACGGAAAACTCTGATTACAAATCCGGACAGATGGAGTTCGTTAACCTTGGCTGGCAATCGTCTAGGAGAGGAAAACTCTGATTACAAATCCGGACAAATGGAGTTCGTTAGCCTTGGCTGGCAATCGTCTAGGAGAGGAAAACTCTGATCCCAAACCCGGGTAGATGGAACTCGTGAGCCATGGTCAGCTATCATCCAGGAGAAGGAAACTCCAAGTGAAATCACCCCTCCCTCCAGGCCGGGGGTTAGACACAGGGCTAACAACCCTGTTCTGTAACAAAAGTCTTGTTACGAAAACAGCAACAAAGGAAAAGAACACTTCTAGGTGTGACAGGCTTCCAGAGTCATCGCAAGATACTCGTGTGACTGGCAGTGGTGAAAACCGAATGGAAGCCACTGACAGGAGGATAGAAGTCTTAAGCGCCAAAATCAGAACCAGGATTGGTTTCTGGAATGTAAGAACCATGTGTGAGACTGGGAAGCTAGCGCAAGTTACAGCAGAGATGAGGCGCTACAATCTACACATTCTTGGTGTCAGCGAGAGCCGATGGACAAGATCCGGTAGATACAGAAGCAACACGGGAGAGACAGTGCTCTACAGTGGTAGAGACGATCAACACCACGAAGGAGTCGCAATCATCCTTAAAAAGGGAGTGGAAAAGTGCCTGATGGAGTGGAAGCCTATTAACAGCAGGCTGATGAAGATCAGATTGAGAGGGAAGCACATCAATACCACCATCATCCAGTGCTACGCACCAACCAACGACAGTGAGGAAGAGAGCAAGGAGGCTTTCTATGAACAGTTGCAGGCTGAACTGGAGAACACACCAGGACATGAAATGAAGATAGTGATGGGCGACTTGAATGCCAGAGTTGGAAGTGATAACACCAACTACGAGAGAGCCATGGGTAAGGAAGGATGTGGAAACATGAACAACAATGGAGAGAGACTGTTGGAATGCTGCGGGACATACGACCTTGTCATTGGCGGGACTCTCTTTCCACACCCAGACATCCACAAACTTACCTGGTGTTCCCCCAACGGCAGAGACAAGAATCAGATCGACCACCTGATGATCAACGGGACGTGGAGGAGATCGCTGCAAGACGTTAGAGTGAGGAGAGGAGCAGATGTTGGCAGTGATCACCGCCTTGTCACTGCAACTCTGAAAGTGAAACTGAGAAAGAATGGACCTGAGGAACCAAGACAACAACAGTTTGATGTGGAGAAGCTGCGCGACCCCAAAGCAAAGAATGCCTTCATCCTTAAGCTGAAGAACAAGTTCCAAGCTTTGGCAGATGCTGAAAACTACACCCAGACAGAGTCAGCCGGAATCGACACCGCGTGATCAGCCTACACACAAACCAGTGAAGCTTGCTTAGGAAGAGGACGAAAGAGGAAGAAAGAGGAAGAAAGAGTGGATAACAACGGATACCTGGAAAGCCATTGAGAACAGGAGAACCCTTAAGAAGAGAGTGTTGGAGACCAAGTCAGAAAGGCTGGAAGAGAGGTACAAACAACAGTACAGGGAAGCTGATCAAACAGTGAAAAGAATGGCTAGGGCCAAGCGGGCCTACATGGAAGGCCTTGCAAGGGAAGCAGAAGAGGCCGCGGCCAGAGGAGAACAAGGACGAGTGTACAAAATCACTAAGCTCGTCAGCGGCAAGTACCGGGGATCTACAGACACACCCATCGCAGATAAACAGGGACGGATACTAACAACAGAAGCGGAACAAGAGGCGAGATGGGCAGAACATTTCAGCGAAGTTCTAAACAGACCACCACCAACCGCTCCAGCGGATGTACAGGACCCGGCTAAAGACCTGGATGTAAACACAACGCCTCCTGAGAAACAAGAAATTGTGGCAGCAATCAGATCCCTCAAAAACGGAAAGGCCCCTGGTCAAGACAGCCTCAATGCAGAACTCTTCAAGGCAGACCCAGAGCTTGCAGCGCAAGTTCTCCAGCCACTCTTTACAGCTATCTGGGAGGAGAAACAACTACCAGACGATTGGACGGAAGGTGTCATAGTAAAGATCCCGAAAAATTAAGGGAGCCTTGAGCAACTGTAACAACTGGAGAGGAATAACCCTCCTGTCTGTTCCAAGCAAGACCCTCGCAAAAATCATCATCAAGCGAATTGAAGAGGCAGTGGACCAGCAACTCCGAAAGGAGCAGGCCGGTTTTCGACCAGGAAAAGGGTGCACAGACCAAATATTTACTCTGCAAAACATCATCGAACAGTGCACAGAATGGCAGAGACAGTTGTACATTAACTTCGTAGACTTTGAAAAGGCCTTTGATAGCATCCATCGAGAGAGTCTATGGCGCATTCTCAGGGCATATGGAATACCGCAGGAGATTGTTCTTGTCATCAAGAGTTTCTACAACAACTTCACATGCAGGGTAGGAAGCAGCGAGACCAGCTTCAGCGTGAAGACCGGTGTTAGACAAGGCTGTTGTATGTCTGCGATGCTCTTCAACTTGACAATCGACTGGGTGATGAGGCAGAAAACAGCAGACCAAGCGCGAGGCATCAGATGGACCCTCTTGACACAACTTGAAGATTTGGACTTTGCTGACGATCTAGCACTCATGTCGCATACCCACCAGCACATGCAGGAGAAGACGTCCCGTCTAAATACCTTTGCACAGCAAGTAGGCTTGAAGATCAGCCAGAAGAAGACGGAGGTAATGATGCTGAACGTATCAAACCCATCACCTGTCACAGTAAATGGAGAAGATCTACCAACGACCGAAGAATTTACATACCTTGGGAGCACTGTCAGACATGACGGTGGGGCAGGCAGCGACATCAAGAACCGCCTCAGTAAGGCCAGAAATGCGTTTAGAATGATGAACAACGTTTGGAAGTCATCCCAGTACAGCACCAAGACCAAACTAAGATTGTACCAGAGCTGTGTAATCTCCACCCTACTGTACGGCTCGGAATGTTGGAGGATGACAGAGAGCGACCTCAACAAGCTGTCCACCTTCCACACGAAAAACCTCAGAAGAATCCTACGTATATTCTGGCCTGAAACCATCTCCAACCAAGAACTTCTTGCTCGCTGCAACCAGGACAGCATGGGAACCATCATTATGCGAAGACGATGGAAATGGATCGGGATCATGCGACGGGAGCAAGACAACATCACTCGCACAGCCCTTCACTGGACACCAGAGGGCAGACGCAGGCGAGGACGACCCAAGATCACCTGGCGTCGGACTGTGGAAGCAGAACTGAAGTCCTTACATCATACCTGGGGAACCATTCAGAGGCTGGCCAGGGACAGACAGGAGTGGCTTAATTTTGTTGCTGCCCTACATGCCAAGCCGGCATATGGGCATGAGTGAGTGAGTGAGTGGAAATAAAGGATCGTCACAAAATATTAGATTATAATCGTAAGTTAAGCCGGCGTTCCATGTTTTAGTACAACCCGATTTCCGTGATTTTGAGAGCGCCAAGTCTCGGCGCTGGTAAGAGCCCGAAGCTATTTTTTAAACCTGGTTTTAGAGCGATTCTTCCTCAATCTAGAATTCTAAATTTAGTGTTTAGGATTTAGCGTTTTACCAGACCGCGGCAAATTCAGAATTTGGAGCGATCGAAGTCTTGAGATTTTTTGTGGCTCCTCATGACCAGGAAAATTTATCCACTGAAGTATTTTTGGACTAAAATACTTAATAAACACTTCAAAAGCAAATTTCCAGGAAGAAAACTGGGTTTTCTTTGATGTGAATTGAACAGAACGAAGTTTACATCCAGGGCCGTAGCCAGAAAAAAATAAGGACTGAGGTTGAATTCCCCGCCTAGCAATTTAGGGTCTTTATGATGATTACGTTTAAACAAAACACTGGGATCAAACCTTATTTGACAAAAATTCCGCTAAGAGCCCTTAAGGCCATCTAGATCTAGAGATCGAGGTGACTTTTTTTTTGGGGGGGGGGGGGAGGGGGAAGGAGGCTTTTTAAATGCTACTTTAGGGGCTCTGTGGTCTTGTATGCGGCTGTTTAATGTGTTTGTTGGCGGTTTGTTTCTATAGGAAGGCCTTAGATAACAACGACCTAAACCAGGTTTGCCTGACCAGAGGTTTCGTAAAAAGAAGGGTTTATTGGGGGGGGAGGTGGTGCTTAGTCTCGCAGGCTTATAAAAGCTGGTCTCGGCCGTTCTCATTTGAGGATTTTCGTTTCTCAATGGCAACGAAGTTAGCTGTTAAATGCCGGTGCGATTCGCCTCTGCACACTAGCATCCCACCGCTGTAGAGGCTCGGGTCCACAGGGATTTCGCCGTGGACATAGGCTAATGCAAGGCCATTCAGCCTGTTAGAGCCCATCGATGAACGGCACCAGGTCTTCAACCTGCGGAGAGCGCTTAAGCTGGGCTCGCACGAACAGCTTCCTGTACTTAGTGGCGCTGCAGCCTGTCCGGTTTTTGCCTCTAAAACTTCTTTCCGACCATCTCCGGTGGCTTCTTCACTGACACCACCATCTCTACTAGATGGAATGAAAGACAAAGGTTCTTCGCTGAATACTAGTAATGCCAAAACAAGGTTAAACTTTGGTTCGATTATTCACAAGAACTGAAAGCATGTTATGAGAGCAACTACTTTCCGCTTTCTTTGAAAAAAAAAAACTGTTGATAGAACGCTGCATTTTGATAGATTTTTCTCACTCAGATCAGAGAAGACAGAAGACTCGAGAAATGGCGGAAAAACACGTGAAAACGAGGCAGTTTTCTTGGGGAAGCTGCTGCCTGGTTAGCATGAATTTTTGCTTAATTTTTTTCCTCTGTAATTCAGGACACTGCCTTATTCGCGTTATCATTCAACATAATATCATGTTGCGTTAACATTTTTGTTTTAACTTATTTAACTGTTTGTGAATTTGTCAACAATGACTAAGGCAAGTGCCTCGGTTTGCCTCATACTGGCTACGGCCCAGACATCGAAGGTTTAAATCATGTTTGATTCGGGTGTCAGTTCAAACCGCGAGGGGCCGTCACTGTTTTTTCTATTTTTCCGGTTTAATAAAAATATTTCCGGAAAAAAAAATGGCACCATCTTTTTAAAACTACCATGGGGTATCTTTGGACAGAATATGCAGTTTTGATTTTTCATCATGTGCCACTTATTTATGATTTCGCTCGGCCTTAGTAGACGTTCCCTCTCAATAGCTCATTAAGATTTCTCATCCATGTTTAGCTTGCTGGATGTAAAAGGAGGGTAAACCTTTTCTTTCTTATCGTTTGTATTGCCCTTGGAAAGTTACTCATGATGATTGTTTTCATGTGAAGCGGTTAGTGATTATAAAGCATTTTCGAAACCATTAATCCACAAATATTCGAAACTTCTATAGAACTGAGCTGAATTCGAAGAATAAGGTACGAGGCCCTACTCAAAAAATGCTCAAAGACTAGTCCTTTTGGCAATTTTTACAGTTTTGTTTTCCCTGGAATTTCGATTTTACTTGAAGCTGCCTTCTTTGAAAACGTGGGTAAGGTACCTTGTGCTTTTCTGGTCAACTGCAAACAGGCTTCCTCGTATTCTTGTTCTTCAATGGTAACAATCGCTTCCACTTCCTCTCCTCCAGCAAGTTCTCTCAGTTCATCAGTGACAAAGACAGTTTGCAGGCGTGACTTGAGAGTTCCATCCTGGTACAAGCTCCACAAGGTGTTCAGCGCTGACAGATTTTCTGCTTGAACTGTGAGGCACACACAGCCTGCAGTTATTTGAATCAGGCTTGTACCAGCGGGAAGCACACAGCGATCAATTGCAGTGACCATCTGATCAAATGAAGACCCACGACTCAACACAGCCAGGGTAGAAGCCGTTATTAGGCCACCTGCGACAACTTTGAACACAGTCTTTAAGTTCAGGACTAAAAAGAAGGGAAAAAATAAGTCAATAAGAAATTGGCTTGTTGTTGTTGAACGATGATAATGTTCAACGGATGAAGAGACCTAAAATAGACCACGGGTGTAGCCTCCCTTCCAGACACCCTTTTGGCTCGTCACGCAATCTTTCCTCCCCAACGAGGAGAGAGAAAGATTGCGTGACGAGCCAAAAGAGCATCTGCGAGGTCGAGGGAGGCTTACACTAGGGTGGCAGGGCCTGAGGATGGGTGCTTAGGCCCTTTAAACATAACACCGCAGGCATGATGTGGGGTATATGCTAATTCTCATTGGCAGGAACAGTGGAATGCAAGTTTTGGGCAAATGTAACTCACTACAGGATCAGCCACCATGCATTGGTTCACGAGAGTCTTCGAGAGGCTTGTCTACAGGAAATATTTATGTTCTGTCCCGAAATCATCAATTCGACCAGACCAATTTGCTTATAAAACAGGCCATAACACTACTGTGGGGCAGCGCAGCTGTCTAAGCTGGCTAGTTCGACTCCGTCTCATATCACATTGTTTGCAGCAAGCTGAAGTTACTTGATATAAATCCACATGTCATCAACTGGATTATCCGGCGCTTTCTGAGTAACCGACAACGAAGGGTTGTATTTTACTGTTTTTAAATAATTGTTGCCGCATTATTTTTAAAAAAAAGCATGGTTTCCCCCAATTTTCTTTTTGGAGTCAATAAGCCATTGCTAAGATCTGTTTTCCCCGCATAGTCATAAACCACACAGAAATACTTCCTCATAAGTAGTCACCGTCTTTAATGAAGACTGCTCACTTTGTGATTTATCCTGGTGTGAAAGCTACAACCGAGAGATCTAGAGCGTCTTTTCTTTACTTTATCTCCATAGGTCATCTGACTGTATTTAAAATTTTAGCCTTGTCGAAAGTAATTCTGGCCACATTGTACTTTTCAATTAACTGCATTTCCTCCAAACTCCTTTGATTACGATGCTCATGGACACCCATGTAAACAGTGTCTCACATTACATATATAGCCCTGTGTACCCTTAAAAATCAGAGAACAGGTGAGGGATTTCACCAGTGAGACAGTTAAAGTTTAGTGGATCTATAAGAGAAAACAATGCATGTTGGATTGAAACTATTTTGTGCAGATTTCTCATTAAGATGCAGTTTACAAGAATTTCCATGCGACTGGTGTTCACCAAACGTTGGGCACACCTTATTGGTTATTGGTTTATTTGCAGCGACTGATGTCACTGACAAATATCCTGGCCAAAAAATTCTTATATCAAAACCGGGCAAAAAAAATCCACCTTTGCAATGCTGTAATATCATAGTAGGGATTCCACCCTGGGTAGACACCACAGTAATTATAATATATGATTGGTTATGTTATGTGGTTATGTTAAGTGTCTCTCTTCCTCCAAAACAACTGTCGGGAAATGGTCTAAAGCCGACAAAGAAAACTCACGTTATGGTTTTAACTACTTTAATTCCACGTCTCGCATTCAAGGTATTACACGTCTCACTCTCTCTCTGAAAGGTTCTCGCCGATTGCAAAATTCTTGTCATCCTAGATTATTACGCGGGATGCCCTGAAGGGGCATACCGTGTCTAAAAACGGGTCGATTTCTTTTTTTTTTTTTTCTTTTTTTACGAGGGATGCCCTGAGGGGGCATACCGTGTCTAAAAACGGGTCGATTTCTTTCTTTTTTTTTTTTTTTTTTACGCGGGATGCCCTGAAGGGGCATACCGTGTCTAAAAACGGGTCGATTTCTTTTTTTTCTTCCTCGTAGTCACAAATCGGTACATTAATTTATTCATTAAACTCTCCCCTCTCCTACTCGGGATGTATTGTTCTGATTGTCTTCAACAACAGCAGGCCAATCAAAGTCCATTCTTGTCGCTTATATCGCGAGGGAGGGGACCCACTCACCCCTACCTGTGTGACGTCAATGCATCATTTGATATATTTATTAAACACGGATTAAGTCGCGCCATATTGTTTTAACATGTTCTGGACTCAAGTGTGCCGTTTTCAAAGGGAAATTTCACCATTTTGAAGCGGTAAATCGAAAGAATAACTTCTAAGAAGCACCCGACACGTAAAACGGTGGAAATTGGTGAGTTCTTAGTGAAGGAATCGTGCTTTGTTTGACAGTCTTAGGCCACGACGCGAGACAGAAAAGAGGTCATTGAGAAGCTTACGTTATCGTAATGGAATTTGACAAATTTCCGCTGATAGTCGGAGTCGCGTAACACACGGAAAACAACGTAACGCGATCGTCGTGACTCAAACTATTCCATTAGCAAGGATAGTTTTATCAATCGGCGAAGCATACAGTTGGAATAAATGAATCAGCCCCAGCATCACGCGTAATGCCAGTATAGCAGGCATCTTGTTTTTTTCTTCCTCGTAGCTACAAATGTGTACATTAATTTATTCATTAAACTATCCCCTCTCCTACTCGGGATGTATTGTCCTGATTGTCTTCAACAAAAGAAGGCCAATCAAAATCCTTTTTTGTCGCTTATATCGCGAGGGAGGGGACCCACTCATCCCTACCTGTGTGACGTCAAAGCATCATTTGATTTATTTATCACATCCGGATTAAATTTGGCGCCATATTGTTAACATGTTCTGGACTCAAGTGTGCCGTTTTTAAACGGAAATTTCACCATTTTGAAGCGGTGAATCGAAAGAATAACTTCTAAGAAGCACCCGACATTTAAAAATGTGGAAATTGGTGAGTTCCTGGCGAAGGAATCGTGCTTTGTTTGACAGTCTTAGACCACGACGCCAGACTGAAAAGAGGTCATTGAGAAGCTTATGTTATCGTAATGGAATTTCAAAAATTTCCAGTGAAAGTCTGGGTCGCGTAATACAAGGGAACAACGTAACGCAATCGTCGTGACTCAAACTATTCCATTAGCAAGGATAGATTTATCAATCGGCGAAGCATACAGTTGGAATAAATGAATCAGCCCCAGCATCACGCGTAATGCCAGTGTAGCAGGCATCTTGTTACGCGGGATGCCCTAAGGGGGCATACCGTGTCTAAAAACGGGACGATTTCTTTTTCTTCGTCGTAGCTTCAAATCGGTACATTAATTTATTCATTAAACTCACCCCTCTCCTACTCGGGGTGTATTGTTCTGATTGTCTTCAACAGAAGCAGGCCAATCAAAATCCATTCTTGTCGCTTACATCGCGGGGGAGGGGACCCACTCACCCCTACCTGTGTGACGTCAACGCATCATTTGATCTATTTATTAAAAACGGATTAAATTTGGCGCCTTATTGTTTATAACATGTTCTGGACTCAAGTGTGCCGTTTTCAAACGGAAATTCAATTTCTGAAATGATTTCACCATTTTGAAGCGGCAAATCGAAAGAATAACTTCTAAGAAGCACTCGACATTCAAAACGGTGGAAATTGGTGAGTTCATGGCGAAGGAATCGTGCTTTGTTTGACAGTCCTTGACCACGACGCGAGACTAAAAAGAGGTCATTGAGAAGCTTACGTTATCGTAATGGAATTCCACACATTTCCGGTGAAAGTCTGAGTCGCGTAACACAAGGAAAACAGCGTAACGCGATCGTCGTGACTCAAACTATTCCATTAGCAAGGACAGTTTTATCAATCGGCGAAGCATACAGTTGGAAAAAATGAATCAGCCCCAGCATCACGCGTTATGCCAGTAAAGCAGGCATCTTGTTTTTTTTTCTTCCTCGTAGCTACAAATCGGTACATTAATTTATTCATTAAACTCACCCCTCTCCTACTCGGGGTGTATTGTTCTGATTGTCTTCAACAGAAGCAGCCCAATCAAAATCCATTCTTGTCGCTTACATCGCGAGGGAGGGGACCCACTCACCCCTACCTGTGTGACGTCAACGCATCATTTGATCTATTTATAAAAAATAGATTAAATTTGACGCCATATTGTTAACATGTTCTGGACTCAAGTGTGCCGTTTTCAAACGGAAATTTCACCATTTTGAAGCGGTGAATCGAAAGAATAACTTCTAAGAAGCACTCGACATTTAAAACGGTGGAAATTGGTGAGTTCCTGGCGAAGGAATCGTGCTTTGTTTGATAGTCTTAGACCACGACGCAAGACTGAAAAGAGGTCATTGAGAAGCTTATGTTATCGTAATGGAATTTCAAAAATTTCCAGTGAAAGTCTGGGTCGCGTTATACAAGGGAAACAACGTAACGCGATCGTCGTGACTCAAACTATTCCATTAGCAAGGATAGATTTATCAATCGGCGAAGCATACAGTTGGAATAAATGAATCAGCCCCAGCATCACGCGTAATGCCAGTGTAGCAGGCATCTTGTTTATATCTTCGATCGTTGAAGGTCATTAATTATGCCGCACGTGATAATCACAACAGTAACAAAAAGTGAAACAAAGTCACGCATTACAAGGTTTTGTTTGCGACACAACTTTGTAGCGCCTGGTGCGTTACAATGATTTCTCTACAAGTTGTGCCTCGTGAAAGTGCACTTTAGTAAATGCAAATTATAAACGTGTGAAGGAGGAAATTTTCCACATTTCTCTACATATTTTTAAGTTAGTTTTTTCGATATGTTGATTAGAGGCTCTGCTTCGATAAAGAGACGTTTGTTGCAAATGAGTTTAATTCCAGACAAAACAAATAAGCTAACACTTTTCTTAGTAAAATAAAAGTATTGAAATATTACAAGGGTTGATCAATCAACCGTTCTCCCTTGTGTACAGTTTTGTCAATTTTTTATGTTTAGCTATCGGCCGGGCCCTAGGCCTTAAAGAATTGTTTGGCGCAGAAACATCTTTCGGTTAGAATAACTTGAATTTGTAACAATACAATGGCTGAATTATGATTCTGGGAGTCTTGGAGGACAAGGGAATTAGGATAGGGCGAAACGAAATGTTTCAAGACTTCCGGCAAAGGTTATATGTCTGAATTGTTGATCAAATAGAGGAGATACCAGTATCTCCATAAATTGCCTAACCTCAAGGATGGCTGTTCTTGAGAAAGAACTTAGGCAGTAAGTTAGCAATGGTGAGTTAGCGGTGGTGAGTTAAGCCCTGTGAGTTGGAAGATCTTGCCGGTAAGATCTTGAATTTTCCACATCTTGCCGGCAAGATCTGCCGGGCAAGAACTTGAATTTTCCAAATCTTGCCGACAAGGTCTTGAATTTTGACAGGCCTGCGCGACTCTCATGTGCGTGTTAACCTAATAGTTTTGCCCTCACGGGTATGTCTTTCAGAGAACACCCTTTCCTCCTTGAAATGAGCGGTGTTCCCTGTAAATTTTGTTTTAGCGCTGGATTTTCTTCTTATTAAATGCCATTTATGATTTGGAGGATTTGCGCAATAGACACTGAACAAAGCCACGTTTTGTATTTTGATCTCAAAGGTCATTTTGACCTCTTGTTTTTGCTGTTTAGCGACTGTCGTTCTTATGCCGTTTGTGGCATTTAGTTTAGGCTTTCTATGGCTCATTTCAGTGCGTCTGGTGACAGTATAGCCTCTCTTTTTATCGTTGTAAGGATAGGATTTGAACCGTGTAATGACTATTCATTATCTTGCAGCTTAAAATTTGTCAGATTGCTGGTCACGGCTATTTGCTTTTGTTGTAAGATGTTGTGCTTCTTATCACAGTTATTTGTCGGCTTGATTCCTTCTTTAGCATTGTCAGAGCTTCTTTGAAAGCTATGCAATGCGTTAAATCGAGGGCTAAAGGCCGCTTAAGTTACGGCTGTGTGTTTTGTTGTCGCTCCACTAAGCTCTGTAACTGTGAGGTTTGTGTTGCGGGAGCTAAGTATTTTCCTCCTGTGTTTTGATTACGTGCTCTGGGCAGGGGCTGCTTCGAGGCCTTCGGCAGTTAGTAAATTCTGTAGCATTTAAGGAAATGTCAGGAAAGACCGCTGTTTCGATCCTAAAATCTTGTGGATCTCTTCAGTTGCCGATTCTTTAGAAATGATAGAGATGAGTTCTTGGTATCATTTCAACAAACGCGCTCTCTTGTCAAATTATAAACCCATGCTTCGGATCGAAAACCCTGCAATTGGCTCCTTGGTAGCTCTTGCCGGCAAGATTTGGAAAATTCAAGATCTGGCAACTCACCATATGATAACTCATTGCTGTAACTCACGAAGGACAACTTACAGAATTGGCGGTCCCCGTAAAGCGGTACATTTCGGTCAACTCAACTGACTTACCTCCTGTCAGTGTACTACTGACCGACGACACAAAAGCAGATGCTTGTGCTGAAAGAAGAAAAAACAGAAAATCAGAAGGGATATTTTGTAAGATAGCAAATCCCTGTGGATTCGTCAGTCTTGAAAGTCAACAACCGCTTCTTTGGGTGGAGCCGGTTTTATCGGCGAGGTTTTAACGAGTATTTAACTCAGCAAAAGTATGAAAGCTACCCTAAACAGTCGTAAAGTTCCTCATGTTTTCTTAACGTGTCTTAATTTTGCGTTATACGTTCATTGCACTGCACCTTTCAATATTTCCGTTTTGATAGGCAAGATAGATTAAATATGTATGGCCGTGGGCTTCTATCGAGGATGATTTTACTGATCAAACTATCGTGCCTTCTGTCACAAATGACATCCTTGCCGCCGCAAATGTTGAAATCCAACATGTAATGTAATGTTATGTAATGTAATGGAATGGAAACAAAGATGAAATAAGTCAGTAGAAATGATAGAAATACCTTTTCTAGTTTCAATCTTATCCTCCCGATTTCTTCGTTCTTCAAACTTGTCCACTTCTTTAAGTAGATCGCTTTGTCCTGTTTGGGTTAAAATTTCCTTCAATATACCCAGGTAGTTAATTCCCAGACAGCTGCGGTTCTCCAACTCTTTGAACAATGACCGAACGTTGGAAATGTTGCCTTCATTTGCTGCCGGAATCTCCACTCTGCAAATCGAGATCAGTCGTTCCAGATCATTGAGCTCGTCGAGTGCAGGAATGATCTGTTCAAGCAAATCGAGGTATTCCTTTCTTTCGCTTTCGAACTTCTTAACTTTTTCAAGTAGAATCCATCCCTTTACACTTATTAGGACGTCTTTCATTACCCCAAGCCGATTGGGCCCTAAATGATTGCCCTGCTCAAGTTCTTTAAACAACGAGAGCACATCTTGGATGCTACCCTCGCTTCCAGTCGCTAGCTTCCGGGTACACAGAACAAGTAATCGCTCGTGTAGGTTTAGTTCTTCAAGGCTCTTACTTATTTCGAAGACTAAATTGTCATATTCGATCTCGGACATTTTTTCGTTGAAAAATCGTCTCAGTTATGAAGATAGCCACGGCGAAAACTCGAAAAGCAACATGGCGGTGTCGTGATCGTTGCAGTCGTATTGTGTGGAGTAATTTAGGTTTCTTGATTCCGGTATTCTCGGTTTTCACTGTCACGCCATTGAAAAAAAAAATCGAAACCATTCCATGAATGAAGTCAAGAAATTGACATGGTATAGAAGATAAATAAATAAGGCATCTGTCCAAGTGTCAGGTCTGTGCGGTCCGTACTCGAGTTATTTGACAAAATGTTCCACATAAATTTATAGAGCTTAGTATGGAGACGCCATGTTTGTGTCTCTCTGAGGGGCACAAACATGGCGGCCGGAAATAGGAAAAAACATCTGGAGTTCACTTTTGCCAGAAAAGAGGTTTGTTTGCCCTTGTGAATTTTCAAATGTTTAGAGTAATATTTCTCCTCAAACTTAAATTGTTTAGAATGCTGAAAATCACCCGAAGAGTCATTTTTAAGATACGGAAAGCTATGTCACGGCCGTCCTCCTGATGTCACGCACGATGGAAACTCGGAAATTGAAACTGTTCTATTTTCAAATGGAAGCTCGACATCGAGCTAAGAAATTGTGAACAGACATATTTTTAGGTACTCTTTCCTTGAATGAAGGTAAACATTTTGTAGGCCTCCCAGTTTTGAATTCTAGAATTTGGTGACGTCACGTGAAAACCAAGTTTCAATTAATTTAATTGACAGCTGATTAGCAAGTTAGAAAGCCATTTCCTTATGTCAACATAGCTCATCAAAGTAGACAGTAATATTTTCAGACAATTGAATCAAGCAGCGTTGTCTAGGTTTATAGGGAGTGGCGCGCGTCGGTACAAAAAAAACTCACTTAGATCGGAGACGCGAGAGACGATAGAGGAAAAATCTGAAATCTGTGAAGAATAAAATTGTTGAAGTTTGCGAAGAACGGCCTACGACATTTGGCATTCGCAACACAGTGGCAAAATTTTCCGACGGGACACAGAAGCCGAAGAAGACAGAGAAACCGCTTAACGGTCCCATAAACAATGGAAAAGCTTCAAAAAGACATTGGAGGTAAAGTTAAACTTCTTCTGTTTACATTGGCGAAAACACAAGAAATACTAGAATCAGGGAATGTTCTCGCTATTAACTGCCATAGCAAGGCACTGAGCACCATAGTAAAACAAGTAGATACGTTAAAACTTCAAGTACTTGAAGAAAAAGTTCAAACAAGGTGAACCTAACGAGCATAACGCGAAATGGAGCGAAGAAATTGAACACCAGGTCGCACAAGTTGACGCCAAAGTTACACACTTAAATATTAAAAAAACATTTTGCTACCATTAATTAAAACGCAAAAGTGGACAGAGCGAAATTCTGTCAAACCGAGTGACAAGAACCAGGACGTCTATCCAGTGAAACGAGCCTCGCGCGATTCAATCGTGTACAATACCCATACCCATCAAGTCGAGACGCGTCTGCGGGGGTGTGTTTATTGTGACAGCGCTGACCACAGGCCACACGAATGCGATAAAGTGACGAATGTACGCGAACGAAGGAAGTTTTTCTTACAGAAACAACTCTGTTTCAAATGCGCAGGGCAAGATCACAAAGCAACGGAGTGTAAAAGCAGGAAAACAAGCTTGTTCTGCAAACGAAGACACCACAACTCCATCTGTGACAGAGAATCTACAGATAACTCGATGACAGCTACACAGATTGGCGATGGGTCTGTAGTGTATCCGGTGGTCGTTGTCGAAGTCGCGGGAATGAAATGCCGTGCTCTGCTAGACTCTGGAGCAGGAAGTTCGTACGCTTCGGCCGCACTCCGGGATAGAATCGGCGCGAAACGTCGTCACTCTGGGTTGCGCAAGAGATGATGTTAGGAGCGAGCAATCGGGTGATGTAAGTTTATCAAATCAAGCTACGCTCGGTTAACGGAGATTTTGAAATGGAAGCTGATGTTACCAAGGTAGAGAAGTCACATCTGATGATGGTAGGCAATCCACAATACAAGAAGCTGATAGAGAAACACCCTCATCTAAAGGGCGTGACTATGGATGATACCGACGAAAGACCCCGCCTAACCGTCCACATCATCCTAGGGAACAGTCAATGCCCCAGGATAAGCACTACGGAACCTCAACGCGTGGAAAGAGAGTGGGACCCAGTAGCAAGTCGCACAAAGCTAGGCTGGACCATCACTTCGCCTGGTAAAGAAGTCGACACCACAAGCATGCTCCTCACTGAAACCTCGAGCGTCGACTATGAAGAACTGTGCAAACTAGACTTGCTCGGGTTAGCTGACTTACCTGCGGGAGATCAAGGTGTAATCTATGATGAATTCAACGAACAACTGCGGAGGAGCGAAGAGGGGTGGTACGAAACCAGACTTCCATGGACAGGAGACCACCCTCCTTTGCCAGCCAACAAAGACGGGAGCCTACGCAGACTGGCTAACCTTGTACGAAAACTAGAAAGGTCCAACACTCTCAATGACTACAATGCAGTGATCCAGGAGCAGTAAGAAGTAGGGATAGCTGAGCGCGCCCCAAACACTGTTGAAGGAAGAGAGTTTTACATACCACACAAGGGCGTCGTGCGTGAGACGGCAGAAAGTACGAAGTTGAGAGTCGTATACGATGCCTCGGCACGGGCCTGGAACGGGGCGCCATCCTTGAACGAATGTCTGAACACCGGTCCACCACTTCAAAATAAACTTTGGAGCGCGTTGGTTCGTGGGCGATTCAACCCTGTTGCCGTTACCGGGGACATCAAAAAAGCCTTCTTGCAAGTCCGAATTAAACCTGAAGAAAGGGACGCGCTCCGGTTCCACTGGATTAAGGATACAGAGAAGAAAGAAGTTGAGACATTACGATTCACAAGAGCGCTGTTCGGATTGGCCCCTTCGACCTTCTTGTTAGCAGGCGTTATTGACCAACATTTGGACACCTGGAGCGACAAGCGACCTGAGGTTGTAGCTGAGATAAAGAAGAGCCTCTATGTTGATGACCTAATTAGTGGAGGAATCACAACTGCCAAGGCCAAGGAAAACAAGATTACTGCCGTTGAGATATATGCTGACGCCGCGTTTGAACTACACAAGTGGCATTCCAACGTACCTGAGCTGGAATCTGCTGACCGAACAGAATGGCGGAGATCATAAAACGTATGCTAAACAACAGCTGGGGACACCACAAGGAGGAGGCAGAGTGATACTCGGCCTGAAGTGGGAAAAACTGAGAGATACCCTAAGTGTCGCTGTACCAACTGAGAAAGCCGAAAACACCAAGAGGGGAATTCTAGCCAAGAAAGCGAGGATTTACGATCCACTCGGAGTAGCGTTCCCCCTCACACTATGTGGAACGGTTACTCTATCGTGACACCTGCAACCTTAGAGTCAGTTGGGACGAGCAGCTTCCTCCTGAACTTGCTAAGAAGTGGGCTAAATGGGAACCGAGATGACCCGAGATAATCATTTCACTGGTAAAGTACCAGGAACCGATCAGCAGCATGCCCATACATGTCTTTGGAGATGCAAGTGGACTGGGCGTGGCAGCAGGAGCGTAAACTGTCGTATCGCAACCCTCAGGTGTCACACAAGGCATTGTGGCTGCTAAAGCTC
>NW_028145697.1:3447500-3470000 GCF_977016875.1 Pavona decussata
TTGGCGCCATTTTCCTTTTCTGTGCACATCATCTGATCACCTGAACTATTCTTTGGTGTTTCGCCTTCGTTGTGTGAGTGCGTATTCACCGAGGAGATAAACTCAACCTTAATTTAGAAATCTGGACGCCATTTAGTTGACGGGAGGGAATTTTTTTTAGCAATTACTGGCGCAGGAGAAGCATTTTTTTTCTAAAAGAGCAATATTGTCACTTATCATGGAGCAAGGTCAGTTGTTAAAATTGATATCAATTACTGTCTCAGCCTGCGTCACTTGGATCTTCGTATTGTGTCTCCGGTTTAAACCACTTGTCAGTTTTATTTCTGAAGACTGTTGTAGTTTTTTGAATTATCAATATCACATTGGTCGTTGTACTCTTTCTGATTCGCAAAACAATGTTTGTCTGTAAGATCTCGGATGACTATATATGTGGTTTTTCTTCAGTAAAAGTAAAGTGGACCAAAACATCCTGTCAAGGTGTCTCAAGTTGAAATGTAACTTGCCAGAGAGACAAGTTCAAGTTCAAGTTCAAGTTCAAGTTTCTTTATTTCCATATATTAATTAAACACAAAGAACAGGGATTGGAGAGAAAGGAAGGTGGAGGTGTGAAAACGAAAACCCATGGGGTTAATAAGTGTTTACACACCTGATCTCTTACTTAACAAAAGGATATCTGCATTTAAATTAATCTTAGTTAGCGAGCGTACATGATCATTTGTGGATAATAATCCCAGACAAATGATGGATTGTCAGCAGAATTTTAGGGGAGGTTCTTTTCTAATTCTAATTAGGGTTCCAACCGCGTTCTATCCTCGATTAAAGGGATGAATGTCCATGATGATGAAGAAACGTTGGGTCAGGTATAACCGGGTTCAGGGCGCACTACCTTGATCTTCAAATAGGAGATCCATTTACTCCTTCCCTTTAATTGTCGCAATGGAAGTCCTTTCATCCATCATAAGAAACGACAGAAAACACAGATTCCCGCAAAACACTCTCATCTTTCTCGAGGGAAACTGATCCTTCTCACACTCACATTACTTTTGATCTCTTATATCCTACTGCTTCATTTCTTCTGGTGCGCTTATGCGTCTTCAATATACTCTATCTTTCTTTTTCATCTCTTTCACCGTCCGCCTCCGTTAGTTCTCGCTGCTTGCAGTCCAATGTAATTAGTAAGAAAAATTGTTAAAACATAAAATAAAGACTGATTGACAAAAAGTAAAGATTGATTGACAAAAAATAAAGATTGACTGTAGATTCTACCCAGCGTTGGAAAGAACTGAAGTACCTCTCATAGCAGCCCATAAGATTAACATTACTGTATACTGGGCAAAGTGCCACACCTTCAGCTGCTTAGTTTGGATGGTGCGGCTGCCGATTTGTATTTTGTTTTTTTCAGTTTAATTTGTTAATATATATTTTGTATTTCTCTTCGTGTAAGTCTTTTTGGTAGTCAGGTCATCCTTAATGAATTGCAAATTAGTAGTAAATTATAACATAGCGCGCGTGCTTTCCGATCTAATTCCTATTGGCGTCATCATGGTACATTTCTTAACATATGCACGGCCGTGCGTCCATTCGATGACGTGTGCAAACCAGACAAACTCTGGTTTCCTACGCTTAGTTTTTACAAAGTTTCCCCAAAAATGGAAGACTACCCGACTTTTCTCTGGGAATTGAGTCTTCTCCAACTTTACCGTGCACAACGAAAACATCGATATGAATGGAGACCCTAGCTCCTGCCTTTAACTTTGACTTTAACGTTTGAGTACTTTCTGTGGACTTGGAAACTTGTTTGTCTACATTTTCATTGACTTTAAACTAATCGAAGAAGCAAAGTTTCATTGATACGGTTGTGTTGTGTTTGTAACCAGCCAATTAATACAGAAACTTTGTTTTTCCATACAGCGCATTGAGAAAATTTTGTAATCAATCATAAATAAAACTTGTTTTCCGTGCAGTACTTTGTTGTCACTATGTTATAAAAGAATTGGATCGTGCTTTTAGCTGAGCGTATATCGAGTTATGGATGGACTTGGGAAGTTTGGAGAGCACTCAAGAAACTAGAGTTGCTCTCGGCTACGCCTCGAGTAACTCTTACGCTTCTTTCGTGCTCTCCAAACTTCCCGCGTGCACCACAATTCGATATACGCACGCTTAGCACGAACCAATTCCTAAATATTTGAACTCAATGAATAAACAAACAAATCCCGCAAGTTTGCAAATCAGTTCGATAAATTCTAGCTTTATTAATTCGTTCATATTAGGGAATCAGCATTCAAGTTTATTTTGTTTCGTTTTATTTTGCGATTGTTATTATTATGAAGCACTGGTTTGTCAAGTGTGCGACGGTGCCATTATTTATAAATATTCAAGTTTTGATCTAGCTGCACCTGTTGAGCGTATGACGTCCACACACTTCAAAAGCTTATAAAATCGACGAATTGCTTTCTTCGCTAAAAAGAACGCCACTTCTGCTCCAAACTTCAAGAAAAACGATCAGGGAGAGAGGGAATAGCGGCTCAGATCTTCAATATGAACGTGACTAAGTCATTTGCATCTGTTGTGATTTGGTTAACTTGCTCGACAACTTGGATGGCGGCGGAAAAGGTTAGAAAAATCTATGTTTTGTTCGGTAGCATGATATAATGAGATAAAAAAGAAACTTTCTCATCTTGTATGTATTGACCTACCAATTCTCGTATGGTTAGTTTTGATATGCGTGCCTACTTCGTAAAAACACTCAAGTAGATAGCAACCTATTCTATCTACTGTGCACGTAAGTAAAACTCTAGTTAGAAACCACGCGTGTTTCAAAAGACAACATACGTATGACAAATGCTTTTTCATTGACATATTTCGTTAAATCCCGGTTTAAAGCCCTCCCGGCTATAACGCCTCCCGATTATAGGCCCATCTATCTGTTAAAAATAATCCAGTTAGTTAGCTTCTCCACTTATAAGCCCCCTATGCATATTGTTCCATGCTCCCCCTCTTGTAATTACTTCTACAAAGAACAAATATAAATGGAATTTTAGGAAAGTATAATGGAAATAGAAGAACGGAACAACAATCTTAATCATATTGATAGCCTTACAGGTGTTTCTATCACATATAATATATCGATAGTAACACAACTGTTCAACGTTTTTCTGACGCTTCACGGTCTAAGGAACTAAGTAAATGGGCTACATATATGGATAGCGCTATCTGTTAGTCTTATTTTATATCTGCTCATTCCGGAACGGGCGGGGGGCTACAAGCCACCTCGTTCATAATCTCACAAAACCCAGCATTTGTTCAGTCGCACTTTGTAATACCTGTCGCACTTTGTAATAAAACTGTTGCACTTTGTAATACCTGTCGCTCTTAGTAGAAGAGCATGCTGTTAGGAGAAATCATATTTCTTTTTTTCCGAGTATGCCTGTCTCACTGACTGAATAATACATCATTCTCAAGAAAGGACTTGTTCCTTATTGTTATTCGTGGCTTCGAAGTTCACGTGTGACATGTTCCATTGAATAATATATTTTTGACCATTTTTAACATTTTTTCCTCTATCAGAGCGTTGTTAAGTCGAAGATGATGCACACGTCGCCAGCTTTCCCATGGGGCCGTTCAAAAGAACCGGCAGCTGGACAAAATGTAAGTTATTTTAGCGTCAAAAAGTTTGGGGTATTAAAATATGCAGTTTCACCATTGTAAATGAACAAACCAAAACCAAAAGAGTACAAACAATTGAACGGATATGACTGATTACCGGATACAGTGAGCACCTTACAGTTTCACGCACTGGGGGTTGTTTTGTTTAGAAAGACTGAGAACTTTTTTCAAACAACATTTTTTGAATAAGGCCAGTGTGGGTAATAGAGTTTTAAAGCTTTTCTGGCATATACACAGGACTCTGGACATACCAGATGCAAAAGTACAAGTGACTGCTCCAAGGACGAGTGCTGCGTCCTCCGGAAAACAAAAGAAGACAAAGTCTGCAGAAAGATGCTCTTGTCTGAACAGAGATGTTCTTCTTATGAAATAGTAAGAAAATATTTAGACAGCAGGGGTGCTTACCATTTACGCAAACCACCCGGATGGAAATTTTCGGCATAAATTCGAAATGATTTAGCTTGTCTTAACAGAAAGTGGACAACATGCAAAATGTATAAACATAAGTCGTAAATCCCAAAAGGAATAATAAAAATGCGTCGCTTTGACCAGAAGCCCATAATTTCAGAAGTACTATGATGCGTACCATTTGATTTTCCAACTGGAATTTCCGGGTATTCCATGTAAATGGTAAGCACCCCAGGACTCCGTTACCTCGAACTCGCTTATGTCGGACTGCCCACTATCTCGAATGAAGAGTTGTTTCCCTCAGATTTAGTCGTATTTTTTCAGTCAATTTGCTATAAAAATAACTCGTTATCTAGTCGAATTCCTCGCTTACATGATTCACTGCTCACAGGAACAAGCAAATATTTGCACGAAACAAACTGTAAGATGTTTGCTCGTCTTACAAAGTGAACTTCTTGCATTAGAACTCTGCGATCTTACACTGAATCTCAACAGATAACTTACCGATTTAAGCGTAATTTACGTTCAATTAGGAAGGACACATATTATTCATTGTTTTTATGAATTAACCCTTGTTTCGAGCCCCTGCTATCTTGAAATTTTTTTTAACTTCCCTTGAAAGTTCGAAGCGATGCCAGCAGCCACGCACATTCAAACGTCCTGAGCTAGCCGACTTAGTTATTACTGAAGATTGCCATAAAATAAAGTTTGTGAATAGCCCTTAAGACATGACTTAGAAAGGTCCTACATTTAACTCAAATTTATATCTTAAGATACATCTTAAATAGGAACACGTGAATTCAGCCATTGGAAGCAGTGCATTGTTGAACATCCCTGAAATGTAACAAGCACTCATTAGATTTCGTTACATTTCAGCCCGAATCATTCAGTACTCTGTTTAACGAGATTGTATTAATTCATTTAAATCTCAGCCCGGACTGAACAGGATGTGCCCTTGTACCCCAGGGCTTACTTGTTCTTTGACTGCAATGGTTCATCATAAGACAAGACCAGTTTACAGGTGCACTGCGATACCACCAAGCCAACGTGACAAGGAATTTGACGAAGAATGATACTAAAACAGCTCTACCACCGCCCTTCCAACTCTTCAAGTCAACGTAGCCGCTGAAAGTGAACGCTCTGATTTAAGTCAATAAAACACTTCTAATATAACTAGAGTTATATATCTTTAAGCAAACTCTCTCCAGATTAGCCTCGGGTGTGTAAGTCGTGAGTCACCGCGTGGGACGCGTTGATCATGCAGTCGTGCGTAGAGCACGACGGGTCGGGCATTTTATAGGATCGTCATTGGTTGGGATAGTTCCGTACTGTGAACATTTCTTAAGTTAATGTACTCTGAACTCTACTCTCGCCTATATGGAGTAAGATGTACCCACCTACCAGAGCTATCCTTGGCCAGCCAACGTTTGATAAAACCAAACTGATTGCTGGGCTGACATTACGGTAGAGGACAATATTATTTGGACCAATATTTCGTCTAAGACACCACGGTATTGTTCAGGAACAGAGGTACCTGAAGGAGGCTGAAGACGACTAGTTGTACCAGTTGAATTATTGGCCCAACCAAAATAAAATCCTGCCCAATTTTCTAGGACAGTTTTCCTCATTGGGATGGTTCTGGATATGGTTTTACTTTCCTGTCCTCTTGCAATGTTGATCAACAAAAAGGAATTTATAGACACAACACAACGTGTTGTGTCTATAAGTGATAATGTTGGACATTGATAACTGGATTGGGAAGGGGATTAAGTTACGTGGGACTTGAACAAGGATGTTATAATGTACTACACTTGCATGCCTAGGTCTAAGAGGAGAAAAGGATGAGCTTTTATTGTACCATCGTTTGCTTCTTTCAAGATATAATGTCTACGATACTGTTGTAATTCAAAAATCTCTCTCCACGTATTAAAGGATGTGTGCAACAGCTAAAGTGTAATCTAGAAATGAGAACTGAAAGCTTTTCTATCACGACTGACTCGAAAATAAATTTCAACAAAACTGGTGCAAATTATTTACCAATATTGTCTGCTAAAAAGTCAGTCTCATTGGTTGCGTCCTACAAGCTTTTGCTCCTGTTCATGCATGGGGCTCATCTTTTTCACCCCTTTTCCTTCCTTTTTGTTATGTAGCTTAATTTTATTTTATTGGTTTTGTTTTTGTAATATCTGTTTTCCTCTGTTTCTGTGCTCAAGTTTTTACTGTTGTAAACGCAGAATGAAAAAACAAGTAAATGGTTATATATTATATATTATGTGTATACCATGTAGTCCCCATTACACTGAAAACAAAGCAACTCGGTTACAGAATCACTGAAAATTCTCTTCATATCTTAACTCGGTACGTTCACTTGATGAATGGGTCTTATTAATGAGCATTAAATTAACCAAATTCTGACCAACCCTCCCCTCCCCCTCGAGTAGACGTAGCCTCTCAGCTCTACTCCTATAGGGTTTAAACAGTCCATCCTTGACGGCAATTCCCCTATGAAATAATCCGCCACGCTAGGTGGAAGCACTGCCTATGACAGAATAAAAGAGTGTAACCAAACGATGAACTCCCAGCAGAAGGAACCAAAAGGACGCGACGCCACTTTGCTGACAGTGCTAGGCGTCAGGTCTGAGAATTTCACACCTGAACGGCTTGAGTGAAAATCCGACAATTCTTGCCACCTCGTGATCGTCTGTAGTTGACTGAACTGCGGTCTGGATGCAAGCTGTAAGAAGATTTTCGTCTGGGCCAGATTCGATCTTCTTTTCTTTGAACCGCCTAACTAATCCTCCTTACGCCAATGGAAACAAGAAACCCAAGTTTTTCTAAACTTTTTACCGGATCTTTTGGAATGCGTCAGAAAATACAAAAACGTATAGAAATACAAATAATCAGCAACATCAATAGCAACAGTGGCTTATTATTTTATTCGAATAATCTTGATACGTTCCGAGCTAGCAGAGTTCGTAAAATCTTAGTTTAATTTTTTTCAAAGAAGTAATATTTTATTGCACTATGGACTGCTAATAAAAGCGTTGACATTTTTTTCTGTATAAATGGATAACGCGCATGGAATCAATTGGATTGAAAGGGTGTTTGAAAAAGGAAGAAAAGAAGAAGGTATGAATGATTGTGGAAGCTGAGACGTTAACCACAGCTGTCTTTAGCTTGGCCATCGTACGAGCCGATTTGTGGGGGTAATAAGTTTTAGCTCATTACACTCTTTTTTTTTTTTTTTATTAGAACGTCTAATTTTGAGACTGAGGTTGAACGTTCTTATTATTGTTGGCAATTTGAGCCTGAAAAGTTCTTAAGATGTTCTTAGTTATCTGTTATAGTATTTCAATAAATCTATGCGGACGCGACCAAGACACCTACTATTTGGGTTAATTGGACAATATAGACTGAATTTCTTCATGAAGTTTTCATGAAAAGCTTTCGGCAGTGTGGGAACTTACACGAGTTTTGGACAAATTTTGGTCGATTTCTGTGAATTTGAGACCAGAAAGGAATGAACGTATTTCTTGATTTTCCCCTATTTTACCCGAATTTAACAGCTAAAAATGAACTTATTGCTCAAATGTTCCCTATTCCCACGAAATTGAGATCAGAAAGAGTGAACGTATTCCTCGAGTTTTAGCTATTTTCAAGAACTTGAGTCCAGAAAGGATGAACTTATTCCTCTATTTTGAGCCATTTTTACGAATTTGAGTCCTGAAAAAAGTGAAATAATTGCTCGATTTTTGGCTATTTTCACGTATTTGAGGCAAAAAAGGATTAAACTTATATCTCAATTTTTGGCTATTTTGATGAATTTGACACCAGAAAGGAATGAACTTGTTTCTCGATTTTGGCCGATTTTAGATCAGAAAGGAATGAACTTATTTCTCGAGTTCTGCCTATGTTCACCAATTTGACGCAGAAAGGAATAAACTTATTACACGATTTCTGGATATTGTTTACGAATGTGAGACGAGAAAGGAGTGCCCTTATTTGACCCTTTTTGGTTATTTTCTGGAATTCGAGGCCGGAAAAGAATGAACGTATTGCCTGATTTTTGGCAATTTTCACGAATTTAAGTCTAGAAAGGAGTGAACTTATTGCTCAATTCTTGGCTATTGTCACGAATTTGAAACCAGAAAAGAATGAACTGCTTTCTCGATTTTGGCTGTTTTCATGGGTTTTAGACCAGCGAAAGGAATGAACTGATTGCTCGATTTTTGCCTATAGTCACGAAATTGTCGCGGGCAAGCTAGTAACAGCCGGCCGGTAAAGTTGTATACAATTGCAGAAATCTCCAGAATACGATCCTTTAAGCTACGAACCGGAATCGAACACAAAACGTTATGCTTTCGAAGGGACCAACTGGAAGGAAGTGGAAGTTTATTCAAAAAAATGACTTAACATCAAGCGATGAATACAACTGACTGATTTGCAATAACGTCAACACATCAGCGAACCGAATTCGCCAAGAAACCTACTTACGAAGACTGAAGCAAAGGTTGTTTCAGGTCGATTTTCGAAAAAATTCGTGATTGAATACTTGTCCTCCAGTAGTTCGATATAATCAATAAACTAAGCGCAAAGTATGCAGAGTGAACCCACCTATTCTTTTAACTCATTTTCCCCCGCAATAACAGTACAATTCAAAGGAATGCAATTATCTGATCCAATCACCCTTAACAAAACATAACAAAACACAACTCTAGACACGAACAACCCAATAGGACACAACACAAGCACAAAACAAACAAAGCAAACCTACTCAACACAACATAACAAACACAACACTAGACAAGAACAACACAATAGGACACAACACAAGCAAAAAACAAACAAATCAAACCTAGTAAACACAACATAACAAACACAATACTAGACAAGAACAACACAATAGGACACGACACAAGCACAAAACAAACAAAGCAAACCTACTCAACACAACATAACAAACACAACACTAGACAAGAACAACACAATAGGACACAACACAAGCAAAAAACAAACAAAGCAAACCTACTCAACACAACATAACAAACACAACAAGCAAAAAAAGGAAGAAAACAGACCTACTCAACACAACTCAACAAAACACAACACCAAAATATACAATCCAATCCAAAATACAATCCAAAACAAGACAACACAGTACGATACGATACGATGCGAAGCCATGCACAATTTTAAATCCTGTCATCGCTTCTCAATATGTTTTGGATGTGAAATGTCTCTGAAAAATCTGGAAACAATGTTTGTTTCCACGCAACAAAATTGTTTCCAAGAGAAACATTTCCTTTGACTAATTGGAGAGGAGAAATCAATGAACTTATCGTTCAATTTTTAACCGAGTATTTTTGCGAAATTACACCAGAAATGAATGACTTTATTGCTCAATTTTTGCCCATTTTCACGAATTGTAGACCCAAAAGGAGTGAACTTGTTGGTCGATTTTTAGCTATTTTAATGAATTTGAGACCAGAAAGGAATAAACGTCTTGCTCGAGTTTTGCCAATTTCATGAATTTAAGACCAGAAGAGAGTGACCTTATTGCTTAATATTTTTAGCCATTTTCACGAATTTGAGACCAGAAAAAAAAATACATGAACGTATCGGTCAGTTTTTGGCTATTTTTACGAATTTCAGAGAAAAACAGGAATCAACTTATTGCTCGACTTTTGGCCGTTTTCAGGAATTTGACACCAGAAAGGAATGAACTTATTGCTCGATTTTTGTCTATTTTCAGAAATTTAAAACCAGCAAGGACTGAAGTTTTTGCTTTTTATTATATAAACACCAATGAAATACCAGGTGAGCTTTCGCGCGAAAAGATGATATCTTCACACGTGAAAATAACATGTTATTTTCACACGTGAAAATAACATGTTATCTTTACACGTGAAAAGATTACTGCTGCTATGGTTACATAATAAATCGCGCCCTTTACATTGGTGTTTATATAATAAACAGAACATTACATGGCCGCTTGGAGATACCAAATTTCTTTTTCGTGTGTGAAAAATATTTCACTCGTTCGCTCACTCGTGAAATATTTTTCAACACTCGAAGAGAAGTTTCGTATCTCCACGCGGTCATATCCTCTATATTTTCGACCATTTACACAAATTTCGGACCAGAAAGGAATGAACTTATTACTCGATTTTGAGCTATTTTCGCAAATTTCAAACCAGAAAGGAGTGGACTTATTGCTTGATTTTTGACCACTTTCACGAATTTGACGTAATATATCAAACACGAGGAAGAGTGTTTCCTCCGATTTCCAAACACCGAGAAGTAGGTTGGAAAAACGGGGCGCAGCCGAGTTCCTTGACCAACTTCGAGGTGTTTGGAAATAGGAGGAAACACTCTTTCGAGTGTTTGATATAGCTTCCCAAACTATTGATAATTCTTGGAGAAATTCGAGGCAAAAGTTCACAAAATTTAGATCACATTTCCAAACCTCCTTCACGGTAGTGATTTCCTTTGTTTTCTCTTCATGAATTATTAATGAGTTTGAGAAGCTATTTTCACGAATTTGGGACTAGAAAGAAATCGACTTATAACTCGATTTTTTGGCTATTTCATTGGCGGACCAAAAAGAAATAAACTTATTGCTCGATTTTTGACTATTTCAGGAATTCGAAACATGAAATGAACTTATGGCTCAAATTATTGAAATTTTCCTGAATTTCAGACTAGAAGTGAATGAACTCCTTGCTCGATTTTTGGCTCTTTTCGCGAATTTAAGAGCAGAAGGAATGAGCACTTGTCCTGTTTTTTTTGTTGTTGTTGCCATTTTCACGAATTTGAGACCAGAAAGAAATTAACTTATTGCTCTATTTTTCCATTTATAATATAGAGGGCAAAATTACTGATTGGTCGAAACGGAGGGCATTTTTTCTTAATTTTCTTTTCACTTAGGGCAAAATTACTCACTCCTGATTGGTCGAGCGGTTAAAATACTACCTCCTGATTGGCTAAGCACGCCATTTCAACATTTAGTTGGTTTCTTCATTTTGTGCCTATTAGCTAACGTTTGCCGCAACTACAATGACTTCTTTCAGTTTCTTTGGAGTTTGACTTTTTAAGCAGGATTGTTTGTGCCAAAATACTTGGCAATCAATTGCTGCAGCTATAAAGGAAATTCTTAAAGGTGAACTTTCGTTTCTTACAAGAAACAGCAAAAGTTTATTTGTGTCAAAAGCTAAAACCTTGATCGGATTTATTCGGTTGCAAAACTGAAATCACTCATGGCCGCGACCAAGTGCTTTCACCTCGCTACGGCTTTTTCCAACGAACGATGACCGAATAATAATAACGACATTATTGCTGGTCTGCCTACAATCTCTTTCTATGCCTTTAGTCGTTTATGTTAATCCATTTTAATTACGCCAAATTCTTTGCAATAATTACTCTAGTGCTTTTATCCTGTTGGCCAATACGTATGACGGCACTCGCTTTTGATTGGTTTGCCATCAAGCTTTTGTTATTGGCCTACATAAGTGCGACACCAACTTGATGGTTGGGCAGAATCAGTAAACTAAACGCACTGTATACATATTGAACCTACCTGTTTATTTATTCATTGGACCCATTGTTTTCCGTAATACAGTACAATTGAACGGATTGCAATTGTCTTTCCATTCAATCACAGACACTAGAGAAGGACAACACAATAGGGATACAACACAAGCACAAACAAGACCTTCTCAACAAATCAAACACAAAACAAACAAAACAGACCTACTCAACATAACTCAACATAACTCAACAAAACACAACAAGCACAAAACGAGAAAACGCACCTACACAACACAACACAACACCAGACCAATATAACAACAGACAATACAAAACAGCACACAACGGATTGCAATTACCTTTTCATCCAATCACCCTTTAACAAAACATAACACAACACCACACTAGACAAGGACAACACAAGCACAAAACAAACAAAACAGACCTACCCAATACAACTTAACACAACTTATCAAAACACAACACAACACAACACCAGACCAATACAATACAATGGAAGAAAAGACAACGCAACACAACACAGCACGATACGATACAGACAGACAAACAGGCAGAGACAGACAGCCTTTATTTCAGCACGATTAAAATTAAAGCTCTGCAGCTTGTGGAGTCGTGCAAGGTAATAAGAATAAAATATATAAGAAAATATATTCACAGTAAAATCCTCACACCCTTAATCCTATTTTTAAATTGCCTAAATATAACTAAAATCCGCACGTCTAAAATTGGCCGTTTAACTGAAGTCTCGTCAAAAGTTAACTCCTCGAAGAAATCGATCGAGCGGACCGATGCGAAGTAAAACTCAATTTTAAATCCGGCCATTGCTTTTAAAATGTTTTGGATATGAAATGTTTCAGAAAAATCTCGAAACTTTCGTTTCCTCGCAAGTTTGGATGGCGCGGCTGCCGATTTGTATTTTGTTTTTTTTTTAGTTTAAATTTGTTATATCTCTTGTATTCTCTTCGTGTAAGTAATGTTTTGGTAGTTAGTCTTCAGTAATGAATTGCAAATTAGTAGTAAGACTTATCTAATATTTGAACTTAATGAATAAACAAAAAAATCCCGCAAGTTTGCAAATCAATTCGATAAATTCTAGCTTTATTAATTCGTTCACATTAGGGAGTCAACATTCAAGTTTGTTTGTTCCGTTTTATTTTTGCGATTGTTATTATTATGAAGTACTGGTTTGTCAAGTGTGCGACGGTGCCATTATTTATAAATATTCAAGTTTTGCTCCAGCTACACCTGCAGAGTATATGACGTCCACACACTTCAAAAGCTTATAAAATCGACGAATTGTTTTCTTCGTACAAAAAAACGCCACTTCTGCACCAAACTTCAAGAAAAACGAACAGGAAGAGAAATTAAAGGGGATAATGGTTCAGATCTTCAATATGAACGTGACTAAGTCATTTGCATCTGTTGTGATTTGGTTAACTTGTTCAACAACTTGGATGGCGGCAGAAAAGGTTAGAAAAATCTATGTTTTGTTCGGTGGCATGATATAATGAGATAAAAAAGAAACTTTCTCATCTTGTATGTATTGACCTACCAATTCTCGTATGATTGGTTCTGATATGCGTGCCTAATTCGTAAAAACACTGAAGTAGATAGCAGCTTATTCTGCCGTGCAAGTAAGTAAAACTCAAGTTTAAAAGCACTCGTGTTTCAAAAGACAACATACGTATGACAAATGCTTTTTCATTCACATATTCCGTTAAATCCCGGTTTAAAGCCCTCCCGGCTATAACGCTTCCGGTTATAGGCCCATCTACCTGTTAAAAATAATCCGGTTATTTAGCTTCTCCACTTATAAGCCCCTATGCATGTTGTTCCATGCTCCCCTCCTGTAATTACTTCTACAAAGACCAACTTCAAATAAAGTTTTAGGAAAGTATAATGGAAATGGAAGAACGGAACAATAATTTTTATCATACTGATAGCCTTACAGGTATTTCTATCACTTATTGCGTTCGACGAAGGAGAACGCAAGCCTAATTTCGTTTTTGCGTCCTGTGTCTTTTGAGTTGGTGTGCCTGTGTACGGCTATGCAGAACTTTTCGAGATTGCTGTAAGGACACCCAAATAGCCCCCCCGTTTGAGTTTTGCAGGGGCATGTGTCGGCCGGGAAACTGGTGCGAGCTTATGACGACTCTGACCTCGTTTTCGCGCTAGAGCCATCTTTTAATGTTGCTAGCGGGTTTTGCGTGCTTGTTGGTGTGCTTGCTTGGGAGTTTGACCTTTTCTTGGCGTTTGGTGTGCTTGCTTGTCGAATTCTGGACTGTGCTTCCTTGTTGTGTGGAGTGTTATCAGATAAGTTGTGTTGTTTACGCTTGAGGTTAGAGGTACTGGCATTTCCAATCTTGCGAAATTATTGCGAAAGCTTATCGATGTTCAGTTCCTTCGTTTCAACTGCAATGTTCATCAATATTCACTGGACGTGACTGGATGGAAATATCTCTGCAGAATCTTTTCCCTTTCTTCCAGAAATCTTTTTTGTGAAAGATTGCATTGAAGAACTAACACGTTTTGTGGCCGCGGTAAAATAATTTTCCGTGGGAAATAAATTCATCGAACAGCGCATCGGACAGCGCTGCACGCTCGTTGTACATTTCGTCGTGTCAGAAATAGATTTCAACCGCAAACTAGCCTGTGGAACTACGAAAAGACCCGGGCGAAAAGACTATTGTCATCAAAATCGTTGCTATGTTCAGAAACGTTTTACAATACGAGTAAAGACGGACTTTTCACCAGCAGATAATTCGCTATCCAGCGGAGAACATTTTATCCACTGGATAGAGTTATCCGCTCTCTGGATAACCTTGGCCCTGAGATGTCTTTCAAAACTGTATGCAAATTAGCTCGCTTCAGTTTGACATTTTTACGGCTTTATAGTCGCGTAAGTTTCGCGGCATTTTGGTAAAATACCTTTTGAGTAGAAGACCAAAATAGTACGCTGGCCTGTAAGTTTCGTTTTTCTCAAAGATTGAAAGCGTCTTACCGAAAATGATGTGCATTATTTTAAAGTTCGACCGGCGGTGTCACGCAACAGACGGACCGAAAATACTTTCTATTATTTTTAAGTTCAACAACGTAGCCGCTGAAATTTAAAATTCAGCTTCGTTTATTGCAAATATTTCACCTTGGTAGTTACACAATACGTACAGATATAAAAGGACGAAACGGCTACCTAAAAAAAAGTCACGCAGCAGGCCGTACAATCGGACAACTTAAGGCTGTCGAACGCACTCTATAATCGTTGATTACTACTAGTAATATATCTATACTGTTCAACGTTTTGCTCACGCTTGAAGGTCTCAAAATCTAAGTAAATGGTAAACATATATCTGCTCATTCCGTAATTTTTGTTTTGAGCGCCTATAAGCCATGGCTGGCAAGAATCTTGGTTTAAAGCCATAGCACGGTTTGTCTTTGTCGCGTTTTGAACTTGCCTCGAATCAATAAAAGACCTAAAAACCACCCGCATAAGGGGCCGACAATACGTAAATCAATCGATCAATCAATCAATCAATCAATCAATCAATCAATCAATCAATCAATCAATCAATCAATCAATCAATCAATCAATCAATCAATCAATCAATCAATCAATCAATCAATCAATCAATCAACTGACCAATCGATAAGTTTTACACGGACGGTTATCGATTCTTATCGACTGTCAAAACATGCAATGCACTGAGACTCCAGTGATGAAGATAAGTTTTACACGGATAGTTATCGATTCTTATCGACTGTCAAAACATGCAATGCACTGGGACTCCAGTGATGAAGAAATTGAGTTATCATACCCGGTTGCACGTATTGGCTGTCATTCTTAGGGAGCCTGTGTCTTTTAAAAATAGAGCACAATTGCTACCTTTTTTCAGCACCCAGTACCCTGCCGTTGGGTGAAATGTATGGTCTTAACCCTGCCACAAGGTTCACAAAAGAGTCCTTTGACATCTTCAAGTTATCTTTCCAACATTCGTCAGGTGCAATTCCTGTCCAAATATTTTCCCACCATAAGTTAGTTCGCCCAAGCTTATGCCAACACCTTCGCTTACTTTGGTTCAAGGAACTCTGCTTCATTCACTTCAAACTTCTAAGAGAATAGTTTCGCTTCCGCAACAGGGCGGCCCAGATGGCATCATTTTGTCTTGTCTGCTGTATTTTCCATATCATTAGTATACCATTTAGCTGCAGTAATACAGCAGAATACAGCTACAATAGTTGACAAAGCTATAAAAGGCGCGAAAGTTATAAGTAAATTGTCAAAGAACTCGTAATACTCGACAAGCCCGTCATCATGAACCCGTGTTCAAGTTTACTAGCCAAGCTCCTGCGATTCTCCTAAAGCACAGTGGAAGAGCATCCGAACTAGTAATCGAAAGTTATTGGTTCAACTCCTGTTGGGAGCACTCGGATTTCTTTTTTCCGAGTATGTCCGTGTCACTGACTGAATAATACATCATTCTCAAGAAAGGACTTGTTTCTTCTTGTTATTCGTGGCTTTGAAGTTCACGAGTGACATGTTCCATTGAATAATATATTTTTGACCATTTTTTTAATTTTTTCCCCTATCAGAGCGTTGTTAAGTTGAAGATGATGCACACGTCGCCAGCTTTCCCATGGGGCCGTTCAAAAGAACCGGCAGCTGGACAAAATGTAAGTTATTTTAGCGTCAAAAAGTTTGGGGTATTGAAATATGCAGTTTCACCATTGTAAATGAACAAACCAAAACCAAAAGAGTACAAACAATTGAACGGATATGACTGATTACCGGACACAGTGAGCACCTTACAGTTACACGCACTGGGGGTTGTGTTGTTTAGAAAGACGGAGAACTTTTTTCAAACAACATTTTTTGAATAAGGCCAGTGTGGGTAATAGAGTTTTAAAGCTTTTCTGGCATATACACAGGACTCTGGACATACCAGATGCAAAAGTACAAGTGACTGCTCCAAGGACGAGTGCTGCGTCTTCCGGAAAATAAAAGGAGACAAAGTCTGCAGAAAGATGCTCTTATCTGAACAGAGATGTTCTCCTTATGAAATAGTAAGAAAACATTTAGACAGCATGGGTGCTTACTATTTACGCAAACCACCCGGATGGAAATTTTCGGCATAAATTCGAAATGATTTAGCTTGTCTTAACAGAAAGTGGACAACATGCAAAATGTATGAACATCAACTGTAAATCCCAAAAGGAGTAATAAAAATGCATCGTTTTGACCAGAAGCCCATAATTTCAGAAGTACTCCTAATGGAATGATGCGTACCATTTGATTTTCTAACTCGAATTTCCGGGTATTCCATGTAAATGGTAAGAACCCCAGGACTCCGTTACCTCGAACTCGCTTATGTCGGACTGCCCGCTATCTCGAATGAAGAGTTGTTTCCCTCAGATTTAGTCGTATTTTTTCCCGTCAATTTGCTATAGAAATAACCCGTTATTTCAGTCGAATTCCTCGCTTGCATGATTCACTGCTCACAGGAACAAGCAAATATTTACACGAAACAAACTGTAAGATGTTTGCTTGTCTTACAAAGTGAACTTCTTGCATTAGAACTCTGCGATCTTACGCTGAATTTCAACAGAGAACGTACCCATTCAAGCGTAATTTAGGTTCGATTAGGAAGGACACATACTATTCATTGTTTTAATGAATTAGCCTGTTATTTCGAGCCCCTGCTATCTTGAACAATTTTTACTTCCCTTGGAAATTCGAAGGGATGCCAGCAGCCATGCACATTCAAAAGTCCTGAGCTAACCGATTTAGTTATTAAGACAATTTACAAAAACTGAAGTTGTGGAGCTCAGATGTTTACCATGGTAACTTCCATGACGTCACCACTGACCTTAAAGAATTTCCCAGCAAAAACCTTTTAGATACCTCGTTCAAAAGCTTGTAACAAATATTAAATTAGATAAAAAAATGAATAGATTTAGCCAAATGCTAGAATGTGTAACGGCTTTTTGGGGGTCAGTGAGCTAAAACAGTTTTGGTCAATCAGGAATTTTGGGATTTAGCATTGGTCGAAGGGAAGTTTTTAGTATTAAATTCATTCCACCTTCTAGCCTCTTTTCACTCCGGATTCTTTCGTGTCATGGTTATAAAGACATGTAGTAACTAATCTTAAATGGAAGTCTTGATTCTTCTCCTGCTGACCACTTTACTGAAACAGGTTTTAACTGCACACGGATGGTGAAAAATTCGGTTGTCGATGAGTTTTAATCATCTATTTGCAGAGGGTATTTGTGATGATTTTCCTCAAGAATAAATAAGCTTTTTGAAGCACGATTGCTTTCCTTCCTGAGAAAAAAAATAAGTTATTTTGAAAAAATGTTTAGTAAAATTTAGTGACAAGTAAGCCTTCGTGTTATACGACTCACGAGGTCCAAGTTAAAAAGAGCTCAGGTAACAGCACTCCCATGGAAAATGTCGTATTTTTGTAAAAGGGCAACTGTGAACCCCTACACCAACTGTAATATATCAATTAAAATGTTTTATCTGGGGTTATTGCATAAATCATTCCAGCTAAAAGAAAGGAAGTAACAGAAAAGAATGAAAAAATGTTTAAAACGAGAAAATTAAAATCTTAAAATACATCTCACTTCTCATATGCATTGGGTATACCCCTAAACTATAGCTTAATTTGCAGATCTCAGTACACAGTTTCCTGTAAAATGATGACTTGGTCTTAAAAGTGTCAGAGAAAAAAGTTGCAAACAATGGAGGGGTAGTTAACCCTGTCTCATGAAGGAGAGGGGTACGATTTTATGCTTCCATTGTGCAGATCTCTCCAAGATCTGTTTGGTGTCCTAATTTTATACAGATTGATCCAATATTGAGTGCGTAATTACTTCCTGTGCCAAATGGCACTCTTGCATGGGAGTGAGGGGATTAAGAAACCCTACGAACAACCTTAAATAATGATAAACGGACAAGAAACTGGCGACTTATTTAAACATTAAACTACAAATACCTGCGACAAAATGTTCCGTAAAAAAATACTTCTAAAAACTGCTAAAAACAAACAAACGAAGTTTCGACGTTGGCTGAGCGTCATCCTCGCTGAAGTCAAAGTAAGAATAAAAAAATTTTAACTCCGCAAATAATGAATACAGGCAAAAGATAATTAAGAAAAAAAAGAGAGAAACAAATGAATGTCAGTTAAACAAGAATTTCGCACAGATGGAATCTTGAAGACGATGTATTCAAATTAAAATTTTGTTTCTAACAAAAATTTACACGACACAGAGAAATTCGTCCATATAAAACAATCTATCATTGGCTTAGCTTTGCAAATCGATAGGATACTCTTAAGTTACGTCTGCCTTGGGATTGCCATAAAATGAAGTTTGTGAATAGCCGTTAAGACATGACTTAGAAAGGTCCTACATTTTATTCAAATTTATATCTTAAGACACATCTTAGATAGGAATACGTGAATTCAGCCATTGGAAGCAGTGCATTGTTGAACATCCCTGAAATGTAACAAGCCCTCATTTAGATTTCGTTACATTTCAGCCCGAATCATTCAGTACTCTGTTTAACAAGATTGTATTAATTCATTTAAATCTCAGCCCGGACTGAACAGGAAGTGCCCTTGTACCCCAGGGCTTACTTGTTCTTTGACTGCAATGGTTCATCATAAGACAAGACCAGTTTACAGGTGCACTGCGATACCACCAAGCCAACGTGACAAGGAATTTGACGAAGAATGATACTAAAACAGCTCTACCACCGCCCTTCCAACTCTTCAAGTCAACGTAGCCGCTGAATGTGAACACTCTGATTTAAGTCAATAAAACGCTTCTTATGTGACTAGAGTTATATGTCTTTTAGCAAACGCTCTCCAGATTAGCCTTGGGTGTGTGAGTCGTGCGTCGTGGGATGCGTGGATCGTGCAGTCGTGCGTAGAGCATGACCGGTCGGGAATTTAGGATGGTGATTGGTTGGGATAGTTCCGTAGTGTGAACATTTCTTAAGTTAACGTACTCTCAACTCTACTCTCGAATATATGGAGAAAAATTGTCCCAGATACCCACCTACCAGAGCTATCCTGGGCCAGTCAACGTTTCTTAATAAAACCAAACTAATTGCAGGGCTGACATTTCGGTAGAGGGCAATATTATTTGGACAATTTCTTCAGGAACAGAGCTACCTGAAGCAGGCTGAAGAAGACTAGTTGTACTAGTTGAAATATTGGCCCGGCAAAAAATAAAATCCTGCAAATTTTCTAGGACAGTTTTCCTCATTGGGATCGTTCTGGGTATGGTTTTACTTTCCTGTCTTCTTGTAATGTTGATCAACAAAAAGGAAATTATAGACAAAACACAATACGTGTCGTGTCTATAAATGATAATGTTCGACATTGATAAGTGGATTGGGAAGTGACTTAAACAAGGATGTTATACTATACAACACTTGCGTGCCCAGGTCTAAGAGGAGAAAAGCATGAGCTTTTGTTTAACCATTGTTTGCTTCTTTCGGGATATAATGTCTACGGTACTGTTGTAAATTCAAAAATCTCTCTCCATGTATTAAGGAATGTGTGCAACAGCTAAAGTGTAATATAGAAATTAGAAAAAAGGTTTCTATCACGCCAGACTCGAAAATAAATTTCAACTAAACTGGTGCAAATAGCATTATGATGTCCATTTTTTCGCCTCTGCTCACCAATTTAACCAATATTGTCTGCTAAAAAGGCAGTCTCATTGGTTGTGTCTTTCAAGCTTTCACTCATGTTCATCGTGCCCATCTTTTTCACCCCTTTTCCTTCCTTTTTGTTATGTAACTTGCTTTTATGTTATTAGTTTTGTTTTGTATTATCTTGTTCCCTCTGTTTCTGTGCTCTAAGTTTTTGCTATTGTAAAGGGAGAATGAAGAAACAAGTAAATGGTTATATATATTATATTTATACCATGTAGTCCCCATTTCACTGAAAACAAAGCATCTCGGTTACAGAATCACTGCCGGATAATTCTCTTCAGATGTTAACTCAGTACGTTCACTTGATGAATGGGTCTTATTAATGAGCATTAAATTAAGCAAATTCTGACCAACCCTCCCCTCCCCCTCGAGTACACGTAGCCTCTTAGCTCTACTCCTATACAGTTTACTTCGTCCATCCTTGATGGCAATTCCCCTTTGAAATTATCCGCCACGCTAGGTGGAAGCACTGCCTATGACAGAATAAAAGAGTTTAACCAAACGATGAACTCCCAGCAGAAGGAACCAAAAGGACGCGACGCCACTTTGCTGACAGTGCTAGGCGTCGGGTCTAAGAAATTCACACCTGAAGGGCTTGAGGCAATAGGCGGCGTAGATATTTCGGTTGCAAATTCGAGTGAAAATCCGACAATTCTTGCCACCTCGTGATAGTCTGTAGTTGACTGAACTGCGGTCTGGATACAAGCTGTAAGAAGATTTTCGTCTGGGCCAGATTCAATCTTCTTTTCTTTGAACCGCCTAACTAATCCTCCTTATGCCAATAGAAACAAGAAACCCAAGTTTTTCTAAACTTTTTACCGGATGTTTTAGAATGCGTCAGAAAATACAAAAACGTATAGAAATACAAATAATCAGCAACATCAATAACAGTGGCTTATTATTTCATTCGAATAATCTTGATGCCTTCCGAGCTAGAAGAGTTCGTAAATCTCAGTTTAAATTTTTTCACAGAAGTAATATTTTATTGCACTATGGACTGCTAATAAAAGCATTGAAAAAATTTTTTCTATATAAATGGACAACGTGCGTGGAAGCAATGGATTGAAAGGGTGTTTGAAAATGGAATAAAAGAAGAAGGTATGAATTATTGTGGAAGCTGAGACGTCAACCACAGCTGTCTCTAGCTTGGCCATCGTGTGAGCCGATTTGCGAAGGTAAGTTTTAGCTCAGTACAATCTTTTTTTTTATAAGAACGTCTAATTTTGAGGCTGAAGCTGAAATTTCTTATTATTGTTGGCAACTTGAGCGGCGAAAAGGTTTTAAGATGTTCTTAAGTTATCTTTTATAGTATTTCAATAAATCTGTGCGGACGTGACCAAGACACCTATTATTTGGGTTAATTGGACAATATAGACTGAATTGTTTCAAGAATTTTTTCATTATCTGTGTGTGAGTCGTCGGGTTATCAGTATTTATACTGTTCATTTCAAAAATATTTGGTTGGAATGAAAATATTCTTTACTGACTCTCAGCATGGGTGATGTTCTTAGTATGTTCTTAAATTTTTAGTTAATCTCAGCCTCAACATTCTTATAAAAATTTTTATTTTGAAAAAGAAAAAAAGAGTGTATAAGGATTAATGATGATGATCATGATTACAAAATGTGAGCTTTATTTCATCCGACCTGGCCTTCGGGTTCATTGTGAATTGAACAATCGTCAGTGCTTCGCATATTTATCAATTATTGCACGAGGTTGCAAATAATTGATCTGCGAGACACTGACAAATCCCGATATTTTGCGATAACCGAGTCTAATAATTGCTTTATCATTCGATCACCGAGTTTGTTTTTCAACTAAAGATGTAAAATCGCTCTCTGACAGCTCAGGGAAGCGATCTGCCATTTTCACACAAGAACGTGGTTTCAATTACGCATGAGCAGAATATTATTTGCAGAAAAACACAGTTGGACAGTATTGCGCATGAGCAGACCATTATTTGTAGGCAGTTATTTGCAGATCACGTGGTTTGCTCTCGGCCAATGAAAAGGAAGGAAAAATACATCGAATGAAAAAAAGAGTTATTTTACATTTATTTCTTTTCTCTCTTTTCAATCAGCAGAGCGGCGTTTTATGAACAGCAACAATCCATAAACAATGCCTTTACTTACTACGTTCATGGCTTACAGATGCACCGG